>NC_053022.1:396398068-396551293 GCF_003073215.2 Triticum urartu | reverse complement strand
TGAAATCTATCATGTTTGTATGAAAATCTGGTATTTTATATGAATTCCGTCATTGTTTATGAGAAATATCGCCGTGTTTGCATGAATTTCGTCCGGTTGGTCGAGTTGCTGTCAGAATATGTGCGGCTACGGTTGGATGGCGTAATGTGCGGGTCGCCGGTCGGTCTACGGCCGGCTCGGGCGGCGTGGTGGGACAAAGAAAGCACAGCTCATGCGAGCTCATCTCCAATGTGCATGTTGGAGGATGCATGAGCACCCGAGCCATTCCTCGTTCATCGGTGGCAAAGGCACCGGTGGACAAAAGGGTCGCCAATATTTTGGCTACCCCGGGCAAAATCCAAACAGCCCCTCCTAGCAGATTCAAATCCCTTGTTCGCCGTGAAGTTTTGCCATGTGTTGTTTTCATGGACTAGCAAGATGCCCGTGCATTGCAGGGAACATCAAGATGCATTTTTTTACAAACATCTGTTGTGATTGACCCATGCAGGAGTAATCCCATGTGTAAAAACTAATGATATCTCGAGAATTTTATCGGAAAAATGGTATCTCGAGAATTTCATAAAAAATGATATCTCTACTCCTATAAAAGACTAAGTTGGTGATGATGGTGTGTCTGCCATCCGTCATTTCTGACCATTAGATCTACATCTAATGGCAAGGTAAGTTGTGGCATTTTTGCAACAATAGCCCACTTCTCTACTCCAATTTGAAGAAAACCCCTTATTATCTTGAAAGCAACCACATCCCTCCCTCGCCTCATCAAAACAACCTGAGAAATATATTTTGAGTGAAACGTAATATATTTTTAGTGGTATATATGTATATCAAGAGTGTTTTCTTTCAAGTTTGTGAACAAGTACTATTCTACTTTGGATGCGTTGCAACGCGCGGGCACATTGCTAGTCCCGAGAAAGATGAGAGATAAGGTGAGGATGAGTGGGGCGTGGTGGTGACTGGTGGTCGGACTGGGCGGAGGCATGGGGATGGACGACGCATTATGTCTAGGTTTGTATCTCTCTCACACACACCCACGTAGGTGGGGCGTGCATGAAGAGAAGAGGTGCACGCACGGTGCACGTACTCCTATCTCTTTCCCAACCACACCCGCTCGGGTACACAATGGAGCTCATTTCTATACGAAAAGGCAGCCCACGTGGTAATTTGACACGTGTACTGGTTGTTGATAACCCACAAGTATAGGGGATCGCAACAATTTTCGAGGGTAGAGTATTCAACCCTAATTTATTGATTCGACACAAGGGGAGCCAAAGAATATTGTCAAGTATTAGCAGCTGAGTTGTCAATTCAACCACACCTAGAAACTTAATATCTGCAGCAAAGTGTTTAGTAGCAAAGTAATATGATAATAGTGGTAACGGTAGCAAAAGTAATATTTTGTGGTTTTATAGTGATTGTAACGGTAGCAACAGAAAAGTAAATGAGCGAAGAACAATATATGAAAAGCTTGTAGGCAATGGATCAGTGATGGATAATTATGTCGAATGCGATCAATGATGCAACAGTTATAACACTGGGTGACACATAACTAGGTCCAGTTCATCAATGTAATGTAGGCATGTATTCTGAATATAGTCATACATGCTTATGGAAAAGAACTTGCATGACATGTTTTGTCCTACCCTCCCGTGGCAGCGGGGTCCTATTGGAAACTAAGGGATATTAAGGCCTACTTTTAATAGTGTACCGGACCAAAGCATTAACACATAGTGAATACATGAACTCCTCAAACTACGGTCATCACTGGTAATGGTCCCGATTATTTTCACTTCGGGGTTAATGGATCATAACACATAATAGGTGACTATAGACTTGCAAGATAGGATCAAGAACTCTCATATATTCATGAAAACATATTAGGTTCAGATCTGAAATCATGGCACTTGGGCCCTAGTGACAAGCAATAAGCATAGTAAAGTCATAGCAACATCAATCTCAGAACATACACTACTAGGGAAAAGCCTAGCAGTTGTGCGGGTTTTAGGTATATCAGTAGCGCGGGGGGCCGCGCTACTGAGACGATGCTACAGCTAACAGGTAGTAGTAGCGCGGGTGCCACTCGCGCTACTACTATGTCCGTTAGTAGTAGCATGGATACCACCCGCGCTACTACTAACTAGTAATAGTGTGGTTCTGGACCCTCGCTACTGCTAACTAATTAGGAAATAAAAAATAAATTCCAGCCATGGCTGCTGCTGCTAGGTGTCATCGTCCTCTTCATCCATGGCTGATGATGATCCTGGTGGGGATGAATTCGTCCATGGAGATGGTGCTTCCCCATCCAACTCTTCTCCACACCTCTCCTTTGTTGCTGCTACAAAAAAGAGACAAGGATTAGAAGAGAAAGAGAGAGATAGAGAGGAGTAGGTGCAGCAACTCACCAGTGGTCGCTGGAGTTGGAGCCGAAACCCTAGATGACGCCATGGGTTGCGTCCATCAGAGATCTGGCCATCGTCTTAGGCGGCGCTCTGCTGGATCTTCCTCTCCTTCCAGCAGCGGAGGAGGAGGAGGAGGAAGGAGGGGCAGTGGAGGAGGAGGAGGAGGAAGGAGAGGCTACAGTGGAAGAGGAGGTCGCCAGATTTGAGGGAGACGTCGTGGCGCGAGGCCGACAGTTGCCGTGGAGGAGGAGACGCGCATGTGCAGGAGCGCCATGGAGAGAGAGAGAGGGACGGGGGAGAGGCGTGATTTGGACGAGGCGATGGGGATTTTAGGGTGGTTAAAATACCCAGTACTTAGTAGTAGCGCGAGTTTTTACCCCTCGCTACTACTATGGCATGTCCCGGGGGGCACGGTAGAGACCTCTCACTAGTAGCAAGGGATAAAAACCCGCGCTACTACTATCAACTTAGTAGTAGCGTTGGTTTATAACCCTCGCTACTACTATGGCGTGTCCCGGGGGGGCACGGTAGAGACCGCTTAGTAGTAGCAAGGGTCAAAAACCCGTGCTACTACTAACAACTTAGTAGTAGCGAGGGGTAAAAACCCGCGCTACTAGTAAGTAGCAGTAGCGAGGGGTATAAACCCGCGCTACTAGTAAGCGTCTGTGTATATGCTTTTCCCTAGTAGTGATAGTGGATACTAGGGATCAAACCCTAACAAAACTAACTCGATTACATAATAAATCTCATCCAACCCATCATCGTCCAGCAAGCCTACGATGGAATTACTCACGCACGGTGGTGAGCATCATGAAATTGGTGATGGAGGAAGGTTGATGATGATGATGGCGACGGATTCCCCTCTCCGGAGCGCCGAACGGACTCCAGATCAGCCCTCGAGAGAGAGTTTAGGGCTTGGCGGCGGCTCTGTATCGTAAAATGCGATGAATCCTTCTCTCTGATTTTTTTTCTCCCCGAAAGTGAATATATGGAGTTGGAGTTGAGGTCGGTGGAGCGTCAGGGGGCCCATGAGGCAGGGCCCACCCTCATGGACATGGTGTGGATCCCCTGATGTGGATTCTTCTTCCAGTATTTTTTATATATTCCAAAATAATCTTCGTTGATTTTCAGGTCATTCTGACAACTTTTATTTCTGCACAAAAATAACACCATGGCAATTCTCCTGAAAACAGCGTCAGTCCGTGTTAGTTCCATTCAAATCATGCAAGTTAGAGTCCAAAACAAGGGCAAACGTGTTTGGAAAAGTAGATACGACGGAGACGTATCAACTCCCCCAAGCTTGAACCTTTGCTTGTCCTCAAGCAATTTAGTTGATAAACTGAAAGTCATAAAGAAAAACTTTTACAAAATCTGTTTGCTCTTGCTGTTGTAAATACGTAAAGCCAACATTCGGGTTTTCAGCAAAGATTATGAACTTACCATATACACAATAACATTTAGGTCTCATGTTTACTCATATCAATGGCATAATCAACTAGCGAGCAATAATAACAAATCTCGGATGACAACACTTTCTCAAAACTCATGATATGATATAACAAGATGGTATCTCCCTAGCCCTTTCCGAGACCGCAAAACATAAATGCAGAGCACCTTTAAAGATCAAGGATTGACTAGAAATTGTAATTCATGGTAAAAGAGATCCAGTCACAGTTATACTCAATGTAAACTAAAAAAATGGATGCAAATGACAGCGGTGCTCTCTAACTGGTGCTTTTTAATAAGAGGATGATGACTCGGCATAAAAGTAAATGGATAAGCCCTTCGCAGAGGGAAGCAGGCATTTGTAGAGGTGCCAGAGCTCGGTTTTGAAATAGATATGAATAATATTTTGAGCGGTATACTTTCATTGTCAACATAACAACCGAGAGATCTTGATATCTTCCATGCTACACACATTATAGGTGGTTCCCAAGCAGAATGGTAAAGTTTATACTCCCCCACCACCAACAAGCATCAATCCATGGCTTGCCTGAAACAATGGGTGCCTCCAACTAACAAAAATCCTGGGGGAGTTTTGTTTGCAATTATTTTGATTTGATTTGAGCATGGGACTGGGCATCCCGGTGACCAGCCATTTTCTCTTGAATGAGGAGCGGAGTCCACTCCTCTTGAGAATAACCCGCCTAGCATGGAGGATACAGACAACCCTAGTTGATACATGAGCTATTCGAGCATACAAAACAAAATGTTTATTTGTAGGTTTAGAGTTTCGCACATACAAATTTACTTGGAACGGTAGGTAGATACCGTATATAGGAAGGTATGATGGACTCATATGGAATAACTTTGGGGTTTATGGAATTGGATGCACAAGCAGTATTCCCACTTAGTACAAGTGAAGGCTAGAAAAGGACTGGGAAGCGACCATCTAGAGAGCGGCAATAGTCATGAACATGCATTAAAATTAATCAACACCGAATGCAAGCATGAGTAGGATATAATGCACCATGAACATAAATATCGTAGAGGCTATGTTGATTTTGTTTCAACTACATGCGTGAACATGTGCCAAGTTAAGCCACTCGAATCATTCAAAGGAGGATACCACCCTATCATAGCACGACACAAACATTTTAATAGCATGTTGGCACGGAACGTAAACCATTATAAACTCCTAGCAAATTAAGCATGGCATAAGCAACTACAATCTCTAATTGTCATTGTAAAAATGTTTCTTTCATAATAGGCTGAATCAGGAACGATGAACTAATCATATTTACAAAAACAAGAGAAGTCGAGTTCATACCAGCTTTTCTCATCTCAATCAGTTCATCATATATCATCATTATTGCCTTTCACTTGCACGACCAAATAGTGTGGATAATAATAATAGTTCACGTGCATTGGACTAAGCTGGAATCTGCAAGCATTCAATACATGGGAGAAGACAAGGTAATATGGGCTCTTTGTTAGATCAACAATAATGCATATGAGAGCCACTCAACATTTTCATTATGGTCTTCTCCTCTCGACCCCCAAAGGTAAGAAAAGAAACAAAACTATTTACATGGGAAAGCTCCCAACAAGCAAAAGAAGAACGAGAAATCTTTTGGGTTTTATTTTTGGGTTTTTATCAGTTTTCCATCGGCTGTCTAACGCTACTCAGTTTTGCCACTAAATGCTTTCACTAATAAAAAATGCCACTGTTCCGTTAGACACAAACTCAGAAATGCCATTTTTCACCGTTACCGTCTGGTCAATGCACGTTGACTGGAGGTAGATGACAAAAATACCCCTATCCCGTTTATGAACCCCCGTCTCTCTGTGTTGACTTGTGGGACCGTTTGTAAGGGGCGCATGAAAATAGAATAAAAAATGTCATCTTGGGGTTTCGAACCCAAGACCACAATCTCCAGTGAGGAGCGAGCAAACCAACTGGGCTAAGGAGATGTTATGATGCAGAAGGAGATATATCCATTATATGTTATATGGAATAATATTCCAACACAGCAACGTCTCGTATATTTTCCTGTTACTAGATAGTTGAACTTCGGTTTGAAAGTTAATATGGACAACAGATCCGCACGAGCGGCTGGCCAGCTAGAAGAAACTGTCTGGTACTAGTAGACATAAAAAAGTGAGGCAGACCGCCACGCCCAATTTTTTTGATGGTCACACACTAATTGACAGAAACAACACATATGACGGCACGATCACATGGTATTCTATATTTCTCAGAAAATTTCAGCATGGTTGCTGCCCATTTTTCTAAAAACGACACAAACACAAAGTGGTTCACAGACATAAATAAGGTTCGAAATATCAACTTGTTGTTTTTTCAGCACACACAAATCAGGTTCACAAACATAAATAAGGTTCAATAACATCCACTTGTTGGTCGAAATATAAAGGTCCAAATTCTCAAACATGCATAAGGTTGAAAGGAAACATGTCCAGGTTCACAAGCAAAAGGTCATGATCACACAAACTTCACATATGTAGCTTCTTTTTGCTTCTTGTGTTTTTAGCAGGACTGTCTGGTGGTTCCGCATTTGCAATTCGAATATGCATGGGAGACGAAAAAAATCCACTTGCAGGTCCATCGGTTGTGGTACAAACTTCATTTTGCATGTCCTTCCTTTTCCTAGTGTTCTTCACACTTGTTTTCTTCACACTTTTCTTTGAGTTGTACAGAAGTTAGTCATGTTGCAAAAAAGAATGAAAATAGATGTTGAAAATACATATAGAAAAGCACATGTTCTTTTGATGTTACCTAGCAAAACTTGCAACCATTGATAGTTCAGGGTCGGCTTCTCCTGCCACAAAAGGGGCTTCGCTAGCTTGGAGGTCAGCCTCATCTTCTCCAAATGTCGGGTCAACTGGATTTGTGCACAATCTAGAAATGTGCCCGAAGCCTCCGCATCGCTTGCACTTCCTTTTCCTAGCGCCCACGCCAGCACCTTCAGCACTAGATCTAATTCTAGTCTTCCTTGGTCGGCCTTTTGGCCTCCTCAACACTGGAGCATGTAGTTTGAAGCCAGGGTCAACAATGTCCCATTGTTGCTTGCCTACCATTGCAGGTATGTTGTCCACATACGCAGCCTTAAGTTTTGCAACGGAGTACAACTCATGTACATATGGTTCAATTTCTGATACTGGACCTCGTAGTGAAGTAATAAAGTACATGGCATGGATACATGGCAAACCCTTGACCTGCCATTGCCTGTAGCTACATGTTTCCTTTTCCATGTCAACAGGGTACCTCCATTCCCTATTCTCTTTGTCCACTGCAGTAATTTCTGCCTCAACATCACTGCGTCTAATTACCATCATCTTCAACCCTGAAAAGAACACAAAACATTAATTATTGAATTGAGTTGTTATGAAATTAATCAATTGAAAGAGTACAAGATATTTACCTTTGGATTTGGCATGCAGTGCCTTTATCACACTTGGTATTATGAGATGGCCAAGACATTTTTCTAATGCTATCCTCATCCGCAGATCAAACTTCTCCATTATCATCTGCCTAATCTTGTCCAACATGTCGACAATAAGAAGAGACTTAACTTTTATGACTTTGCTATTAAATGACTCTGTGAGGTTGTTATTGACGTAGTCAACCTTGCATATTTCATTGAACTTGCTTCTATACCATATCTTTGTGTGGTGTTCAGCCATATATTTTTGGACACTCTTCTTAGCAAGGATCTCTTTCATATGGCAGTTGTGCTTTCTAGAGCTGAAAGTTAAGCTTGCAGCCCAAAGATTATCATCATAGACCTTGCCCTTGAATTTTTTTCGAAAATTTGCAGCAAGATGCCTCATACACTCTCTATGCTCCACTCCAGGCCACACTTGTTCTACTATTGTCTCTAAACCTTTGCAAGCGTCAGTGTGTATGACTAGTCCTTCAGGATGCCCAATAAGCCCACGCAGATTTTCAAGAAACCAAGCCCAACTTTCAGATGATTCTGTCTCTAGCACCCCATATGCAACTGGGTAAAGCCAATTACGGCCATCAATGGCACAAGGAGAAGCTAGTTGCCCTTTGAATCTCCCATTTAGTGAAGTTGAGTCTACGGCCAAGTATGGTTGACATCCACTTAAAAAGCCTTGCCAACATGCCATGAATGAAACAAAAATCCTCCTAAAGCATTACTTCTCCCTCACTTTTCCTTTGATCTTGTACTGCACAGTTTCTTTGTCTATTTCCACTACACTACCAGGAGAACACTTCTCCACCTCAGCCTTGAAACTATAGAGACGATGGAAGCTATCTTCCCATTTTCCACTAATCATATCCATTGCTTTGTCCTTACCACGAGATACACACATGTATGGCACCGTGAAGTGATACTTCTCATGGATCTTCTCTTGAAGAGCAATGGGGCCAATATTTGGGTTCTTTTCTCACCCACTCCAGCACAACATCAGCAACCCACCTGCTCTTTGCCGGCTTGAACTTCTCACTTCTCAGCTTAGTTGGGCATGTATGAGAGAAAGGACACACCTTGATCTGTAGGAAATAACAAAATCAGTTAGTATGTTGCTAGTATGTTAAACTTGCCACATTTGTATAGTTACCAGTTCCACAAAATAAAGGGTACAATAAACAAATCAATTAGATGTTAGCAAGTTATACCTGAAATATTGTGCTATTCCTCATATAAGAGCCATGAATTCTCCACTTACACCTCTTATATGCACAACTTGCTCTCGGCCTCTTAGAATCACTCTTTTCGACTGTATAGTCAAATTCACGTTTAATTGCAAAAGTAGAAAGTGCATTCTTGAAGTCCAACAAAGAGGGGAATACCGAGCCTTCTGCAAATAATGGATTCTCCTTGTTATATACTACAACAGGTCCGTCCTCCTCCTCCTCTTCCTCTTCATCAACTAAACCCATGTCTCTATTCTCTTCTTCCTCTTCAGTGTCAGTGGATTCAAATGTTGGAGGATTATATTCCTCTTCCATATCTGCTGAATCATCTTCTTTGGTAGACTTCTTGACTAAGTCTGGATACTGCCGCTCATCATCATTATCCGAGAGAATAGCATCATCAGGTATAGCATCATCGGTTATGTCTCTATTAGCATCGTCAACACTATTAGACTGCCTGACTCCTTGTATGTTGACTGTATCAACATCAACTGCCTGACTCCCTGTATGTTGACTCTCACTGTAACAAGGTTGTGTAGGTGGATTATGGCTAGGTGTGCTAGGAGTTTGGGATTTTTGAAGAACCTCAATTTGCATAGATATTTTCTTTGAATCTTGATGTTTTCCAAACATCAAAGCTGCATCATCATCACATACAACAACAACCCATTTATTTTTCTCCCTGTCATAGTACTTCAACTCAACATAATCACGCCACCCCCATGGATAGGTATCACACAGTTTGTGCAACAATGTTTTGTGTGTGATACTAGGTTCTACGAATAGATGAAAATCAAAGCCGCCAACATATCGCTTGAGACCATCGCTATTCTCACGGTTTGTTTCCATCCTAACTGTCAGCATACAAGCAGTATCCGCATCCATCCTGATCATCAGGAACACAAGTACCCAATTGCACGCGATTATCAGTAAGGCAAAGTCAGCTACTACATATTATACGTACAAATTTCGACCGCTGCAAGTTATATTGAACCACACACGCATACTGAGAATTAGTACACTCACAATGCAGGAATTTCAGAGCCTATGTCATGCTGGGGCGTCCTGTGGCCGAAGCAACCCTCGGATTCGGTCATGCTGTTCGTCGCCATTGTCGTGGAACAACTGCACTTCAAGACTCGGGAGGAGCAGTGGAGTATGGCGGGAGAAGCACCAAAGCTGCCTGCCGCCGGTGGCGGTGCCTGGCGGGAGGAAGAGCCAAAGCTGCGGTGGGTGGCGGCACTCGTCGGGAGGCGCCACAGCTGTGGCGAGTGGGGGCGCGCCGGAGCTGGGCGGGCGGCCCGGCGACCGGCGGTGCCAGGTGTGGAGTTTGGCAGGCGGCGGCGGTGGCTGTGGATATTTGGTTCCGACTGGGGAAACTGCCACGAACAGATCAGGTAAAAGATTAGATAAGGGTTCTGTTTAATTAGGTTCAGATATCTGTATATGAAACATATATCTCCTAACAAAACAAAGCGTTTCCCTGGGTCAGTTGGTTAGCTCGCGCGCTGTGCATCCTGTGGTCTCCAGTTCGATCCCCCATCCTCCCAAATTTAATTATCTTTTTCTCATGCGCCCCTTACAAATGAGATAGGGGTAGTTTCGTCATCTACCTCTAGTCAACATGCATTGATCAGACGGTAACGGTGAAAAATGGCATTTCTGAGTTTGTGTCTAACGGAACAGTGGCATTTTTGATTAGTGAAAACATTTAGTGGCAAAACTGAGTAGCGTTAGATAGCCAATGGCAAAACTGATAAAAACCCTTTCTTTTTAATTACAACTACTACAGGCATGGAAAGTAAACTAACTAAAAAAACTACAACCATTTTTTTGGTTTTTCTTAAGGTTTTTCAAACACACAAGAAGAAAGCTTAAAAAGAAAATAAACTAGCATGGATGATACAATGAGAAAGTATGAGCACCAACAACTGGCATGAGTGTGTGCACATGAATGTAATGTCGGTGGGAAATACATACTCCCCCAAGCTTAGGCTTTTGGCGTAAGTTGGTCTATGCCCATGGATCAAAACTATAGTTGGGGTCGTACTAAGAAGGGTCCTCAGATTGCCACTGGCTGGCGATCTCCTCCGGATTCCACTGATAAATGGACTGACGGTGAGGGTTAGATGGTGGCTCCGGCTCTGCACCTGACATCTGGCTCCGGTAGGCATGAATGGCCTCCGGCAGAATATGTTGAACTAAGAGGGCGCAGGCAAGGTAATAAACTCACAATATTTTTTGTTAAATATCAATTTATATTTGAGTGCCTTATTCTTATCCTCAACAATAAACTCATGTGCTACCATACTCTTATAACTTAGAGCAATAGAAGGCAGCAAATTTTCCTCTTTCTCATAATGCTTGATAGGTATGTTAAAGTGTGCAGCAAGGCGCGAGGCAAAGATGCCTCCGAGGATGGGGCCCTTAGTACGGTTCAGATTTAACCGTTTAGCAACAATAGCACCTAAACTGAAAGTAGTGTCCTGAAACAAGGCATGGCGCAAAATAATAATATCAGGGGCACTAAGGTTTCCACAGTTCCCGCAACCAATTAAGCATGTACTTGCAAATATTGCGAAGTAACGTAAAACAGGAAAATGTATGCTAGTGATTCTCGCATCGGAAACTTTCCTCGTTTCCCCTACAGCAATCATATCAATAAATCCCTCCACATCAATACGATGTGGTTCCTCTATGCTGCCCTCAAAGGGTATCAAACAGACCCGGCAAAAATCATAAAGTGACATCTTATTATGCTCATCATATAAATAAAATTCCACCGAACGTGGCGATCTCCTAGCACGGAAAAGAAAATTTTGCACAAAGATATTGGTGAGTAACACGTACTGTTCACGCTGGTCGTGGAGGAAGGCAGTGAGGCCTGCATTCTCAGCCAAATGATAAAAATCTTCATGAATCCCAGCTTCTCTCAAGAACTCATCACAAGGCCATTCACATGGCCAAACCTCCGCAGTACGAGGGAGATTATACTTGGGCTTTTTGTTCTCTTCAGTTTTCTTATCCTTCGAGCTTCGGCTCGATGAGCCCCTCAAAAATCTCTTCATCTTTTTCTAAAAATTTCTGAACTTTTTAGTAACTTAAAATAAAAGTGAACCAAACTTAACAAAATTGATATGAACTACTCCTACAAGTGCCTAGAGGCCATATCATGCATTAAAACTACTTTTGACCACATAAATTTGACATGCAAGCTCAAGAACAGGGTCACCTAAGCAGCAAAAATTTGCAATAAATAAAGCACTAGAAAAAAACTAATTGGACCACTGGAGGAGTCACATACCAAAGAACAATCCCCCAAAGTAGTTTTGTGAGAGGAGCTTTGAGCAAGGAGATCGAAAATGGCAGCAAGATGAGCAAGAACTCGGGTTTGAGCTGGCTAGTGATTTTTTCTGGAGCAAGACGAAGTGTGTGGGTGAAAGGATAAGTGGAGGGGACCCACATGGGGTCCACGAGGCAGGGGGCCCGCCCAGGGGGGGTGGGCGTGCCCTCCACCCTCGTGGGCACGTGGCTGCTTCCCCTGCTGTGTTCTCAGTGCCAGATATTCTCAAATATTCTAAAAAAAATCATATTTAATTTTCAGGGCATTTGGAGAACTTTTATTTTCGGATTTTTTTATTGCATGGATAATTCAGAAAACAGACAGAAAATACTATTATTTCTTTATTTAACATAAATAACAGAAAGTAAAAAGAGGGTACAGAAGGTTGTGTTTTCTAACTTCATCCATCTCATGCTCCCCAAAAGGAATCCATTAACAAGGTTGATCAGGTCTTGTTAACAAACTCATTTCGAATAACATGAAACCAGAGAAATTTCGAATAACACTAGGTTACCTCTACGGGGATATGCACATCCTCAACAATAAGAATATCATATTTCTTCTTGACAGTAGGAAGAGGAAATTCAAAACCTCCAATAGTGATTGTTGAAATTTTTCCAATAGAATTTATATTGTGGACTTGAGGTTGTTTCCTCGGAAAGTGTACCGTATGCTCATTACCATTGACATGAAAAGTGACATTGCATTTTTTGCAATCAATAACAGCCCCTGTAGTATTCAAAAAGGGTCTACCAAGGATAATCGACATACTATCGTCCTCGGGAATATCAAGAATAACAAAGTCCGTTAAAATAGTAACGTTTGCAACCACAATAGGCACATCCTCACAAATACCAAGAGGTATAGCAGTTGATTTGTTAGCCATTTGCAAAGATATTTCAGTAGGTGTCAACTTATTCAAATCAAGTCTACGATATAAAGAGAGAGGCATAACACTAACACCGGCTCCAAGATCACATAAAGCAGTTTTAACATAGTTTCTCTTAATGGAGCATGGTATAGTTGGTACTCCTGGATCTCCAAGTTTCTTTGGTATTCCACCCTTAAAAGTCTAATTAGCAAGCATGGTGGAAATTTTAGCTTTCGGTATCTTTCTTTTATTTGTAATAATATCTTCCATGTACTTAGCATAAGGATTCATTTTAAGCATATCTGTCGGAGTAAATAGCCATGGGTAGCCTAGCCGGCCTCCCCTGCCACTTCTGAAAAAATTACGAGCCCGCCTGGCTCTCAAGAATCCAAGACGCGGGGCCGCCTTACACTAGCTGGCTGCGATCAAGGCCGGATTTCGGAAGGTGGTCCGGCTCTAGCCCTCATAAGAAGGCTGACTCCAAGAAGCCGGCTATGAGAAGGCCGACTCCAAGAAGCCGGCTCCTCGTAAAGCAGTCAAGACCGTACCCACAAAGTTTGCACCCACCTAACGGCGGTGCGACGGGGCGTGGCTACAGAAGAGCCTGCCACCCTCGAATCCCGGGGCACGCCTGGCACAGTGCACCGTACGGGGTAGGCATGACCCGTCCGGCGCAGCACTGTTGCCATGTTGACCCTGGCCTCACCCACGACGGGCCGCCAGCGCGGCACACAGGTGGTGGGCCCCTTTGCACAGAGAGACGGCCGAAGGCAGCCACGCTTCCAACCAACCGGCCCAAGACAGAGCCGGCTCCCCGTAGCCGGCTTGCCGCCTCCCTCGAAGAAGACGCCCCATTAAGGAGACAAGACGCGGTAAGGCTACAGCGATCGTCCGACAGGCGGCGGTACTATAGCCGCGCTTACCACGATGAAGCTCACGTCAACAAGATGAAGCCACAGTGACCAGCCGCCGACCTGGCCCCGGACAGTGGGGCCTGCCTGTCGACCAAGGAGTTGGCAGTCGGCGGGCCCCAGCAGCCGGCGCAGAAGCCGGCGAGCGCAGTCACAGATGGCTGGGCCCCGCGCCCAGCCGGATTACCATTGTACCCCCGGGGGTAGGCCTATATAAACCCCCCCGGAGCACCCATGCAAAGGGTTCGACCCCCTGCTAGTTCTAGACTCCACCCAAGGAGAAGAAGCAGGCTAGCCGTGCCCTTTCTTCCTCCTCCCCCCAAAAAACAGCTCAAGGAGCGCTGTGTAGCTACTTGATTCATCGAGTGAGCATGCGGAGACCCCGCAGAGCAGCAGTAGGGGTGTTATCTCCTCGGAGAGCCCCGAAGCTGGGTAAGATCCGCCGGCGTGCATGTCTTCGCCTCATCTCGCTTCCAGGCACCGGCGATGTCTTACTGGTTCCCACAAAGATAAGCCACCCGTTGGCATATGTCGCCCCCACCACCCGACATTTGGCGCCCACCGTGGGGCCAGGCGCACCGTCGTCCGGAGACCTGTTCTGGACGGGAACCCTCTTCCTCCCCAGCGACCATAGCCAGCCCGGCACGCCCGATGGCACTTGCCACGACGCGCTACAAGGCGTCACCAGCATCTGCGAGGCAAGCGGCCTCGCCGATCTCCCCGACGAGACCTTCATCTCCGACGAGCTCACCTCCGATGCGGGCACTGACCGCCTCGCCAACCTTCTCGGCCAGCTCCATGTCTCCAGCGATCCCGCTGTGGACCTGGAGTCGGTTGGCTCCACCGAACCGATGCCTGTCGACTCCGACACAGCCTCCTACGACGCCTTCCCTACCAACGTCGCGATATACAACGACCCGCTTCCTCGAGCCGACGGCTGCGATGCTGTCACCGCCGAAGTGATGGTTGTCGGCCACGGCGGCCTGGCCGACGAGAGCGCCCGCGACGCCCCACGCGCGGCGGCCCACGACTTGTCTGCTCCTCTCCCGGCCGACGCCGATGACGAAGCACTGGAGGCACGCCGCCTCGCTCTCCTCGCAGAGGGCCGGAGGCTGGCCTCCGTAAGACGCCTCACTGAGGCCTACCAGCGCGAGGCTGACCGTGCCGCCTTCGGCACGCCGGCCCCGGGCGGGCCAAGCCGGGCCGGCCTTGTCAAGCAACGCGGCGCCATCATCGCCGACACGCTGGGAGTCGACCGCCCGGTCTATGACACTCCGCTCGAGAACTTGCGTGCCGCCCAGGCGGCCGTAGACGAGCTGGACGGCCTGGAGGCCGAAGACCTTCCCCACATGACCCAGCGCATCCAGCAATTGATTGACGCCGCCGCGCAGCAGCACGAAGCCGACGCTCACGCGGAAAGCCTTCCCCCACGCCGAGAACACGGCGCGACGTCCCGGACGCCGACTACGAGCAATACCCGCGCGCGACGCGAGAAGGAGCCGGCTACCAGCCGCAGCCAGACCCGGATCTCCATCGAGCGGGACGCAGACGGTCATCCCCGAGCCATGGAGTGGCGGGGCGACCCGCCTCCGCCTCCGCCCCGTGGAGAGAGATATCCCGCCTCACCGCCAGTGGCGCACCCGACTCTCAGCGACCGGCTGGGCCGCTGCGAAGGAATCGGCGAGAACGACGCCCGTCATCGGATCGACCGCCTGGCGCGCTCCCTGGCATTGGAAGAAGAAGACGATGTCGGCCGCCTTGCTTTGGCCCCCGCATCCGCGACGAGCCCTTTCCCAAAGGGTTCTCGCTCCCAAGGGACACGCCCAAGTACAACGACTCCGTGAAGCCGGAAGATTGGTTGATCGACTACTCCACTGCAGTTAGCATAGCCAATGAAAATCGGCGCGTCGCCGTGAAGTACGTGCCCCTCATGCTGTAGGGCACGGCGCGGACCTGGCTCAACAGCCTCAAGCCGCGTAGCATCAACAGCTGGCTAGACTTCACAGAAGCCTTCATCCGCAACTTCACCAGCACCTACAAGCGGGCTCCCAAGCCCAGACAGCTCTCCTTGTGCGTACAAGGCCCCGTCGAGTCCACTCGCGATTACCTCACGCGTTGGGCCAAGCTCCGCAACTCCTGTGAAGGGGTGCATGAGGTGCAAGCCATAGAATACTTCACAGCCGGATGCCGAGAAGGAACCCTCCTCAAGCACAAGCTCCTCTGCGACAAGCCGGCTACCCTCGACGAGCTTCTAGACATAGCGGACAAGTACGCCACCGCCGACTCCTCGATGAAGACCGAGCTTCGGGTAGACGCGTCCGGAAAGGTGCTCAACCCGGCGCCCAAGACGCCGGCTGGAGAACCCGGCCGACACCCCAACTCGAACGACAACAAGCGCAAGGGCCCCGCGCCGCCTCCCGCCAGCCGGCAGGTGGCCACAGTCGAAGATGCACCGCCTAAAGAACGACCGGCGCCCAAGAAGCCCAAGGGCGGCAGGCCGGCTTGGCAGCCCGCCTTCTCCTACGAGCAAACCCTCGACGCCCCTTGCAAGTTCCACAGCGGCGCGAAGCCGTCCAACCACACGACCCGGAAGTGCAACGGGCTCACCCGAATCTCTAAGGGCGAGGGGCTCTTGCCACCTCCGCCTGCCAGCCCGCCGCCTCCGGCCGCTCGGCCCGCAGTCGGAGCCGTGCATGACGAGTTTCCTGATGAGCAAGCAACCTACATCGTCTTTACAAGCCAGCCCGAAGACCGGCGCAGCAAACGCCAAGAGCGCCACGAAGTTGGCGTGGTCGCTGCCAACCCTGCTGGACACATGCATTGGTCAGAAAAGCCCATCAGCTGGAGCCGGGCCGACCATCCGGAGGTGATGCCGTCTCCCGGCTCTTATGCTCTGGTCCTGGAAGCCACCCTTGCGACGGACAGACGCGCCGCCCGCTTCTCCCGTGTGTTGATAGACGGCGGGAGCAGCATCAACATCCTGTATCGTGACACCCTGGAGAAGCTGAACGTCAAGACAAAACAGCTCACGCCCACTCGGACAGTGTTCCACGGCATCATACCCGGCCTGTCCTGCGCCCCCATTGGCAAAATCAAGATTGATGTACTTTTTGGGGACAAGGAGCATTTCCGCCGGGAAGCGATCTGGTTTGAAGTGGTGGACCTGGAGAGCCCTTACCATGCATTGCTGGGCCGACCTGCCTTGGCCAAATTCATGGCGGTTCCCCACTATGCATACCTCAAGATGAAGATACCAAGCACCAAAGGCGTCATCACCGTAGCCGGTGACTACAAGAAGTCCTCTGAGTGCGCAGCGGCCAGCAGCTGGCTGGCCGAGTCCCTTGTGATCGCCGAAGAGAAGAAGATGCTGGACCGAGTCGTGGCCATAGCCGGCAAGCAGTCGGCCGTGTCCCCCGACCCCAAGGATCATGATGCTCAAGGATCTTTCCAGCCGGCCAAGGAGACGAAGAAGATACCCCTTGACCCCGAGCATCCAGAGAGGTTTGCCGTCATCGGGGCAAACCTGAACAGCAAATAGGAAGGCGAGCTCGCCGATTTCCTCCGTGAGAATCGGGACATCTTTGCGTGGTCCCCCAAGGACATGCCGGGTGTTCCGAGGAAATTCGCCGAGCACAAACTACATGTTCGAGAAGGCGCAAAGCCAGTCAAACAACCCCTTCGCCGACTGTCGGAGGAGAAACGCAGGATTGTAGGGGAGGAGATAGCCCGGCTCTTGGCGGCCGGCTTTATCATGGAAGTTTTCTTTCCAGAGTGGCTTGCCAACCCGGTCCTTGTGCTAAAGAAGAATAACAAGTGGCGCATGTGTATAGACTACACAAGTCTCAACAAGGCTTGCCCCAAAGATCCTTTTGCCCTGCCAAGGATTGACCAAGTGATAGACTCCACGGCCGGATGCGAGCTGTTGAGTTTTTTGGATGCTTACTCCGGATATCACCAGATAAAGCTAGACCCGAACGACCGCCTGAAGACCGCCTTCATCACGCCGTTCGGAGCCTTCTGCTACCTGACTATGACATTCGGCTTGAGAAATGCCGGTGCCACCTTTCAGCGTTGCATGCAGAAGTGCCTCCTCAAGCAGCTCGGCAGGAATGCTCACGTTTACGTGGACGACATCGTGGTGAAGACGGAGAAGCGTGGCACCATGCTGGAAGACCTCAAGGAAACATTTGAGAACCTGCGCCGGTTCCAAATCAAGCTTAACCCCGAGAAATGCGTGTTCGGGGTGCCAGCCGGCCAGCTCCTAGGCTTCCTGGTCTCCGAACGCGGCATCGAATGCAACCTGGCGAAGATCAAGGCCATCGAGAGAATGGCGATCCCTACCAAGCTTCGAGACATTCAGAAGTTCACCGGGTGCTTGGCCTCCTTGAACCGCTTCATGAGCCGGCTCGGAGAGAAAGCTCTCCCCCTCTACCGCCTCATGAAGAAGAGCACTCACTTCGAGTGGAACGACCAGGCCGACCAAGCTTTTCACGAGCTGAAGAAGATGCTGGCCACGCCACCTGTCCTCGCGGCGCCGACCGAGAAAGAGCCCATGCTCCTTTACATCACTGCAACCAGCCGGGTGGTCAGCACCGTCATCATAGTCCAGCGCCCGGAAGAAGGCCGAGCCCAGCCGGTCCAGAGGCCGGTGTATTATTTGAGCGAGGTGCTGTCCGCCTCAAAGCAGAACTACCCGCACTACCAAAAGATGTGTTACGGCGTGCACTTCACCACCAAGAAGCTGAAGCCCTACTTTCAAGAGCATCCCGTCACGGTCGTATGCACTGCCCCGCTAGCCGAGATCATAGGCAGCCGGGATGCATCCGGCCGGGTGGCAAAATGGGCCATCGAGCTGGCCCCATACACGATCTTCTACCAGCCCCGCACTGCCATTAAGTCCCAAGCACTGGCCGACTTCCTCGTCGACTGGGCCGAGACCCAGTACCTGCCGCCGGCTCCCGACTCCACCCATTGGCGCATGCACTTCGACGGGTCCAAGATGCGCACCGGCTTGGGAACCGGCATCGTCCTTACCTCTCCCAAAGGCGACAAGCTTAGATACACGCTACAAATCCACTTTGCCGCCTCCAACAATGTGGCCGAGTATGAGGTAATCATACATGGGCTCCGGCTTGCCAAAGAACTTGGCATTCGTCGGATCCTATGTTATGGCGACTCGGACCTGGTAGTCCAGCAATCATCCGGCGACTGGGACGCCAAGGACGCGAATATGGCAAGCTACCATTTCCTGGTCCAACAACTCAGCGGATACTTTGAAGGATGCGAGTTCCTCCACGTACCACGAGCCGACAACGAGCCAGCCGATGCCCTGGCTCGAATAGGCTCCACTCGGCAAGCAATTCCAACCGGCGTCGCTCTACAACGCCTCCTCAAGCCGTCTATCAAGCCATCTCCGGAATCCGATTCCATCTTCGTGCCGCCTGACCCCGATGCGGCTAGGTCCGGCTCGAAGAATCAAGTAGCCGACCCCAAGACCCCCGTAGCCGGCTCGGGATCTTTGGCAGCCGGCTCGGCGACTTCGGCAGCCGGCTCGGGGACTTCGGCAGCTGGCTCGGGGACTGCGGTAGCCGGCCCGGGAACTTCGGCAGCCGGCTCGGGGACTGCGGTAGCCGGCCCGGGGACTGCACCAGCACTACAGCCGGCGGCTGACTCCAGCACCTCACCGCCCAGCCCGCCCACCCGGGTGGCGGTAGCCACTTTGGCAGTAGAAGAAGTCGCGGCTCCATCATGGGCTCAGTCCATCCTCAACTTCCTAGTAAACCAAGACCTGCCGGCTGACGAAACAGAAGCAAGACAAGTCCAGCGTCGAGCCGGAGCGTACACAATCGTCAACAGAGAACTACTCAAGCGCAGCGTCACTGGAATCCTCCAACGGTGCGTCGAGCAAGAGAAGGGCATTGCAATCCTCGCAGACATTCACCAAGGAGAATGCGGCCACCATGCGGCCTCAAGATCACTTGTCGCCAAAGCCTTCCGCCATGGTTTCTTCTGGCCGACTGGTTTGGACGACGCCAAAGAATTAGTCAAGCATTGCAAGGGATGCCAGCTCTTCAGCTCCAAGCAACACATGCCGGCTTCGGCACTCAAGACCATTCCCCTCACTTGGCCCTTTGCCGTTTGGGGACTGGACATGGTGGGCCCATTCAAGACGGCGCGCGGCGGCATGACGCATTTGCTCGTTGCCGTGGACAAATTCACCAAGTGGGTTGAGGCGAAGCCGATCAAGAAGCTGAATGGGCCGACTGCCGTGACGTTCATCGCGGACATAACAACTCGGTACGGCGTGCCGCACAGCATCATCACCGACAATGGCACGAATTTCGCCAAAGGAGCCTTGGCACGTTTCTGCGCAGCCCAAGGTATCCGGCTGGACTTAGCATCCGTCGCCCACCCACAGTCAAACGGCCAGGTCGAGCGAGCCAACGGCCTCATCCTCTCCGGCATTAAGCCCCGACTGGTTGTACCTCTGGAGCGCTCAGCCGGCTGTTGGCTCGATGAGCTGCCGGCTGTCCTCTGGAGTCTGCGCACTACACCAAACAAGTCAACCGGCTTCACCCCTTTCTTCCTTGTGTATGGTGCCGAGGCGGTCATCCCAACTGACATCGAATTCGACTCGGCTCGAGTAACCATGTACACGAAAGCGGAGGCCAAGGAAGCACGAGAAGACGGCGTCGACCTGCTGGAAGAAAGCCGGCTGTTAGCTCTCAGACGGTCTGCAATTTACCAGCAGGGTTTGCGCCGCTACCACAGCCGGAAGGTCAGGCCAAGATCTTTCCAAGAGGGCGACCTTGTGCTCCGGCTGATTCAGCGAACAGTCGGCCAGCACAAGCTCTCAGCCCCTTGGGAAGGCCCTTTCGTCGTCAGCAGAGCTCTAGGCAACGACTCCTACTACCTGATCGACGCACAGAAGCCGAAGGCACGCAAGAGAGACGACTCCGGCAAGGAGTCGGAACGGCCATGGAACGCCAACCTCCTTCGAAGATTTTACAGTTGAAAGGCAGTATGTATCACGCTAACTTTTGTATTAAGTACAAGACAATAGGCTCCCCGACGAGGGCTCGGGACTGCCATCCCTTATTTATGAATGAAAAATATCATGCTTATGACCTTGTCGTATCATTTACTTATTCCGTCCGGCACCGAGTTTGACTAGTCGGCTCGGGGACTGGCCGACTGAAGTTATGTTAGAAGTCCTACCCGCAGTCAGACAAGTAGTGTGCCGGCTCTCAAGCCTTCTCTTGCCAAAGTCGCAGTTCGAAGAACCGACTGTCCGGCTGGCAAGAGTTAAAGGTAGGAACGACCGCCCACACAAAAAATGGCTAGGGACTAACGGACTAACATAACAAAAGCCGGTTTTTCTCACACCGCCGACTGGCTACTAGAGTAGCCGGCCGGCCGGTTTCCATTCACTTTACTTTAATCCAAGAAAGCTCAAGTACTTGCCTCCCCAAAGAGGGAAGGCGGCAAAGGAAAAAGCCTAAGGATAAACAAGCATACGCGAATGGAAACCAAACAGCACATGATAATATTTACATAAAAAGACCTCCAAGAGGCCAGCATTCAACATAGTTTGGATACACCCCCAGTGGGTGGAACTGCGAAACTTAACAAAAGATTGTTCAAAGACAACAAAGCAGGAAAGATAAAGACGGCAGGTCAAGCTGGCGGAGCGGCTGACAAGCCAGACTGGTTGGCGGAGACGGTCGCGCCGGCTGAAGGAGCGGCCAGCTGACGAACTTCGGCTTGGTCGCCGCCTCCCGCAGAGGGCGCGTTTCCACGCGCCTCGTTGCTGGAGGCACGGTCGGCCTGAGGTCGGCTGATTGTTCCACCAGCCGGCTCGACATCTCCGCCGTCCTCGTCTTCGTCATCTTCGCCCTCATCGCTGGAGGCAATCTCCTCCGCCGAGTCCTCGCCCACCGCCGGGTTCAGCCCGAACCACTCCTCTGGCTGAGCGGCACCGTCATCATCGATTTTGGGTGCGAAAACGCTGATGTCGGTGCACTTAGCGATCGTCAAAGCCCGCTGGGCGATAGCCGGCCTCACCGCCTCCAGCTCCGCGTCGGCCTCCATCCGCCAAGTGCGCAGCTGGTCCAGGCTCAGCCCTGGGTACCAAGCCCGAACGAATTCCAACGCCCGCCCGGCTCCGAGGCGGGCCGCTGACGCTTTCCAAGCCTCGAAGAGACCAACTGCGACTTCCAGCCAGTCGGCAGTTCGGCTTGGAGTGCGGGGGATCGTCTCGCCGGGCCAGAGGGCGGCCAGCACTTGCGCCCCGGCACGTTGGAGCCGGCGAAGCATCCGATGAGCCGGCTGCAACCGTGCCTGGACAGCCAGGAGCTGCTTCTCAAGGGTCCGGTTCGCATCTGGCGCGATGTCGGCCCCCGCTTGCCGGCGCGCCTCGCGATGGGCCTCAATGCTTTGGGCGGCGAAGGTGGAGTAGCCCGGGAAGTAATCTGCAAGAAACAACAAGCAACAGCTCAAGATAAGTCAAAAGACCCAGGCGGCAAGGGACAGGAGAAGGGCCGAGGAAGGCAACTTACCGTCGATCAAGTCCTCGATCCGGCCGAAGCCTTCGTCCAGGGCTCGCCGGGTCTTAGACCAGTTCGCCGCCTCCATCTCATACTCCGCCAGCAAGGTGGCTTCACTTTCCCGCGCCGCCTGCAGGGCCGCTTTATGGCTTTCCTCTTGGTCGGCCAGCTTCTTGGCCAAGCGATCCCGTTCCTGGACCAAGGCAGCGCACTCGGCCTCTTTGGTGTAAAGGGCGGCTTTCGCTTCGCCAAGCTCCTTCCTCAAGTCAGCGTTGGCCCATGAAGACAAAGAAAAAGAAAAATCAATAAGAAAAGAGTCGTCAAGAAAGATTCGACCCGACTGCGCAGCAGTCGGCCCGAATCTCGGGGACTACACCCAGTGGGTGCGCTGACGCGCCCCCACAGGAGACAGACAAAACCAAGTACTTACTTCAGCTGTCGGCCAGGTCGTCGGTCCGCCGGCTCAACTCTCGAGCCTGGGAGTCGAAGGCGGCAGCACGAAGGTTGTGGTATTCCTGAAAGTTTAGAAAGAAAGCAAAGTAAGGTGGCCGTCGAGAAAGAACTGACCCGACTGCGCAGCAGTCGGCCCGAATCTCGGGGACTACACCCAGTGGGTGCGCTGACGCGCCCCCACGGAAGAAATCAAGAAAGCAAAGCAGCCAAGAGCGAAGGACTCACCCGGATAGTGGTTCGCGTTGACAAGAACTCTTGGTTGAGCTGTTGCAGCAGGGCGGCTTGAGCTCGTAGCCGGCTCCGGACCCCTTGAGCCGCCGCATCCAGCTCGCCAGTCCCCCCACTGGGAGTCCACTCGGACACGGCGGTGCTGGCCGCCTCCAGATCTCCCGCCGGCTGGCCTGCGCCCGCGGCTCGGCGCAACTCCGGCGGAGCGGCGCCTCTCCCAGCGCGCCGGCCCGTCGCCAGCTGCACCTCGAGGCCGGCTCTGCTCTCCGGCTCACCGCCGGACGGCTCCTCTGGCGCTGCTGACGATTGACCGCCTTGGCCCGCTCCGGTTGGCGCCGCAGGCGGCGCTCTCCCCGCCAAGGCCACGGGGTCCTCCTCCCTCTCCAACGGCGGCGGGTCTTGGATGATCTCCTCCGCCAAGGGCAACGGGGTGTCGGGGGCTACGGCTCGGAGAGGAACGGCGAGCAGCGGAGGCTGGCTGCGCGAGCTTTCCGCCTCTGTCTCCGCGGTAGCCGCCTCACTCTGGGCCTTGGCTACCACTCCGGCCTGCTCCTGCGCCGCCTGGGCGGCCACCTTCTCCGCCGCCTCGCGCTCCTCCTGCGCTTCGCGGGCGTTCCGCTCTATGGCCTCCCTAAGATCGGCGCGGGGGTCCATGCGGCGGGAGCTTGAAGACCCTCCAGTCGGCCCCACGACGGAGCTGCCCGGGCCCCGCTCAACGGAAAGCGGCGCCATGTCCAGCAAGCGAGGAAAAGTTAAGAAGAAATTCGAAGAAAAGAGAACAACGACGAGTGCGGCAAAGCAATTGAAGACTTACGCCGAGACCGCCTGGGGCTGTTTCACAGCCTTGCGGAAGCGGGCCGCCTCCACGGCCGCCTCATCTCGCTTTGTCGCCGTGGCGGAAGGCTTGGACTTCTTCGGCCGACTGCCGAAGAGGCCTAGAGCGGCCCGGTGCTTCTGCGCGCCGCCGACAGCCGGCGCGACAGACAAGCCCGCGCCCTGTTGGTCGGCCGCCGGCTGGCGACGCGGAGCGACTTCGGCTTTGAAATCGTCCGGCCAGTCCTCGAAGCTCGCGGTGAACCTCGAGCCTCCGGGCTCGGCACTGTCCCCCATGACGGCGTCTTCCATGGCAGCCGCCCCCAAGTCCGGGTCGTCAATGTCATCCATCGTGCGGTCGGGGGCGTACTGGCGTTCAATCCCTGCCACCCCGGCCGGCGGCGCAAGAAGAGGGTTCTGCTCAAAGAACCGACTGGTCAGAAGCCGGCCATCACGAAGCCGGCTGACGACGAAAAAGAAGATAAAGAGAGAAACTTACCACGGGTGGAGGATTTGCGCGAGAATACGGCGCCTTGCCGTATTGCCAGTCCCCGCCGAGCTTGCAGTTGGCAATGTAATTGACCATGAGCGCCACCTCAGCGTGGGGCATCTCCCATGTGCTCAGCCGGCTTGGGTCGAAGCGGCTGCTCATCTGACACATCATATGGGGCCGGCTTTGGAGAGGAAGGATCCGGTGATCCACGAAGGCGGCCACCAAGTCGGCCCCGCGCAAGCCTTCCGACTGAATCAGCACCCAAAGCCGGGAGATGGCGGCGTTCTCGGCCGGAGACAATGACCGGGACCGGAAGCTCCACGAGGGCTGCCTCCCAGCCGGCGGGCCGGCTACGTAAGCCGGCAGGTTGATGTAGTCTTCTTGCTCGGCGACGTTCTTCACATAGAAATAAGATCTCTGCCAGACCTTTACCGACTGGATCAGGGGGATGGGCGGGAACGGATTGTTCTCGCTCGCCCTCCTCATGGCGATGAAGGCTTCGCAGGGGGTGGGCACGCCGGCGACGACTGTGCCGAGCTTGCTCTGGAAGAACTCTCCCCAGAGCTCCAGCGTGGGGAGCAGCCCCAAGAAGCCTTCGCAGAGGGAGACGAAGGCCGACAGCAGCATCACCGCATTGGGCGTGAGGTGATGCGGCTGGAGGTTGTAGAAGTCGAGGAAGGAGCGCAGAAACCCGCTCGCCGGGAGGCCGAAGCCGCGCAGGCAGTGCGAGCGGAAGACAACCCACTCGCCCTCCTCCGGCGCCGGCGAGATCTCCCTCGCGGGCGTCAGGCGGACCTGTACGCGGTCGGCGCCGGGCAGGCGCCGGGTCTGGCGAAGGAACTCCACGTGGTCTTCATGGACGTTGGAGCCGTCCCAGGAGCTTGACAACGCCATGGGAGCGAGGTGGCGTGGAGACGCGACGGCGCTGAGACGGGAGGCTGCGGCGGCAGCGAAAGGAAGAAGACGAGGGTTAGGAGGGACGGAGTGGGAGGGAGCGCGCGAACCTCTGTCGCTCCCCCTCCTCCCCCTACTTATAAGCTCACGTGGCGGAGCCGAGGAGGCGTGGCGTGGGGAAGCGTGGGGATCGATCGTGCCCACTCCCCACGCCCCGCGATTATCAATCCTTAATGGCGAGACGAAAACTGCCTTGAGAAGGCGAGCGGCCCTGTGGGCCACGGGAGATCCGCGCCCGGACCGAGGCTCGCGAGTGGCGGGCCCGGGCCTGCGGCGGCGTCCCGACGCGCGCGTGCGCTCGCAGGATCCTGCCGCCACGTGGCCGCGAGAGGGCCCGTGGTCAGCACGCAGGTCCCCTCTCCTCCCGCCTACGCGGGGCTATCTGAAGTCGGCGTACGCCCGTGAAGCCGGCTCTTCAGGATAAGAAGCTGACCAAGCTTCTCGTCCCCACTGCTCACCTCGGAGCTCAATCAGCTTCGGGGACTACTGTCGGAGTAAATAGCCATGGGTAGCCTAGCCGGCCTCCCCTGGCACTTCTGAAAAAATTATGAGCCCGCCTGGCTCTCAAGAATCCAAGACGCGGGGCCGCCTTCCCCTAGCTGGCTGTGATCAAGGCCGGCTTTCGGAAGGCGGTCCGGCTCTAGCCCTCATAAGAAGGCCGACTCCAAGAAGCCGGCTATGAGAAGGCCGACTCCAAGAAGCCGGCTCCTCGTAAAGCAGTCAAGACCGTACCCACAAAGTTTGCACCCACCTAACGGCAGTGCGACGGGGCGTGGCTATAGAAGAGCCTGCCACCCTCGAATCCCGGGGCACGCCTGGCACAGTGCGCCGTATGGGGTAGGCATGACCCGTCTGGCGCAGCACTGTTGCCATGTTGACCCTGGCCTCACCCACGACGGGCCGCCAGCGCGGCCCACAGGCGGTGGGCCCCTTTGCGTAGAGAGACGGCCGAAGGTGGCCACGCTTCCAACCAGCCGGCCCAAGACAGAGCCGGCTCCCCGCAGCCGGCTTGCCGCCTCCCTCGAAGAAGACGCCCCATTAAGGAGACAAGACGCGGTAAGGCTACAGCGATCGTCCGACAGGCGGCGGTACTGTAGCCGCGCTTACCACGATGAAGCTCACGTCAACAAGATGAAGCCACAGTGACCAGCCGCCGACCTGGCCCCAGACAGTGGGGCCTGCCTGTCGACCAAGGATTTGGCAGCCGGCGGGACCCACCAGTCGGTGGGCCCCAGCAGCCGGCGCAGAAGCCGGCGAGCGCAGTCACAGACAGCTGGGCCCCGCGCCCAGCCGGATTACCATTGTACCCCCGAGGGGTAGGCCTATATAAACCCCCCGGAGCACCCATGCAAAGGGTTCGACCCCCTACTAGTTCTAGACTCCACCCAAGGAGAAGAAGCAGGCTAGCCGTGCCCTTTCTTCCTCCTCCCCCCAAAAAACAGCTCAAGGAGCGCTGTTTAGCTACTTGATTCATCGAGTGAGCATGCGGAGACCCCGCAGAGCAGCAGTAGTGGTGTTATCTCCTCGGAGAGCCCCGAAGCTGGGTAAGATCCGCTGGCGTGCATGTCTTCGCCTCATCCCGCTTCCAGGCACCGGCGATGTCTTACTGGTTCCCACAAAGATAAGCCACCCGTTGGCATATGTCGCACCCACCACCCGACAATATCAGTCAAACGCATACGAAAAAAGATAGGTCTGATCATTTCATCAAAGCACTCAAAATCCTCATCATCCTTTTTCTTGGATGGTTTAGGAGGAAAGGGCATGGGTTTCTGAACCCATGGTTCTCTTTCTTTACCGTGCTTCCTAGCAACAAAGTGTCTCTTATCATAACGTTGATTCTTTGATTGTGGGTTATCAAGATCAACAGCAGGTTCAATCTCTACATCATTGTCATTGCTAGGTTGAGCATCAACATGAACATCATCATTAACATTATCACTAGCTTCATGCTCATTACCAGATTGTGTTTCAACGTCAGAAATAGAGATATCGTTGGGGTTCTCAGGTGTGTCAACAATAGATTCACTAGAAGCATGCAAAGTCCTATCATTTTTCTTTTTCTTCCTCTTAGAAGGACTAGGTGCATCAATATTAATTCTCTGGGAATCTTGCTCAATTCTCTTAGGATGGCCCTCAAGATACAGAGGTTCCTAAGTCATTTTACCACCTCTAGTCATAACTCTAACAGCATTATCGTTTTTCTTATTATTTAATTCATTGAGCTAATCATTCTGAGCCTTAAGTACTTGTTCTACTTGAGTGGTAACCATAGAAGCATGTTTACTAATAAGTTCAAGTTCACCTTTGACTCTAGACATATAATCACTCAAGTGTTCAAGCATATCAGCATTGTGTTTCAATTGTCTACCAACATAAGCATTGAAGTATTCTTGTTTAACCATAAAGTCATCAAACTCATCCAAGCATTAGCTAGCAAACTTAGTAAATGGGATTTCACATTTATCAAATCTATAGAGAGAATTTAACTTTACTACCTGTGTCGGGTTATCAAGACCATGTATTTCTTCAATAGGTGGTAAATTCTTAAAATCTTCAGCTTTAATACCTTTTTCTTTCATAGATTTCTTTGCCTCTTGCATATCTTCAGGACTGAGAAATAGAATACCCCTTTTCTTCGGAGTTGGCTTAGGGGTTGGTTCAGGAAGTGTCCGATTATTTTCATTAGTCAACATATTATTCAATAGCAATTCAGCTTGATCAACGGTTCTTTCCCTAAAAACACAACTAGCACAACTATCTAGGTAGTCTCTGGAAGCTTCGGTTAGTCCATTATAAAAGATATCAAGTATTTCATTTTTCTTAAGAGGATGATCAGGCAAAGCATTAAGTAATTGGAGAAGCCTCCCCCAAGCTTGTGGGAGATTCTCTTCTTCAATTTGCACAAAATTATATATTTCCCTTAAGGCAACTTGTTTCTTATGAGCGGGGAAATATTTAGTAGAGAAGTTATAAATCATATCCTCGGGACTACGCACACAACTAGGATCAAGAGAATTAAACCATGTTTTAGCATCACCCTTTAATGAGAATGGAAACAACTTAAGGATAAAGTAATAGCGAGTTTTCTCATCATTAGTGAACAGGGTGGCTATATCATTTAATTTAGTAAGATGTGCCGCGACAGTTTCATATTCATAGCCATAAAAAGGATCATATTCAACCAAAGTAATTAACTCAGGGTCGACAGAGAAAGCATAATCCTTATAAGTAATAAAGATAGCTGAAGTAGGAGAAGCAGGGTCATATTTCTTTCTAGCATTCAAAGACTTTTCTTTAAGCTTAGCTAATAATTTCTTAAGATCAGATCTATCAATGCAAGCTAAGAAGTCTCTAGCAGTTTCTTCACCCATAACATAACCCTCAGGCAAAACAGGCAATTCATATCCAGGGGGAGAATCTTCATCATCACTTTCATCAATATTATCAGTTTCAATAATTTCATTCTCTCTAGCCCTAGAAAGTTGTTCATCAAGAAATTCATTTAGTGGCACAGTATTATCAAGTATATATAAGTAGTTTCGTCATAAGTATCATGCAAAGCAGAAGTGGCATCATCAGTAACATGCGACATATCAGAATGAATAGCAGTAGGTGTCACAAGTTTACTCAAAACAAAAGGTGAATCAAGTGCAGAGCTAGATGGCAGTTCCTTACCTCCCCTCGTAGTTGAGGGGAAAATCTTGGTTCTTTGATCTTTCAAGTTCTTCATAGTGACCAAAAGATATAAATCCCAAGTGACTCAAAGAATAGAGCTATGCTCCCCGGCAATGGTGCCAGAAAATAGTCTTGATAACCCACAAGTATAGGGGATAGCAACAGTTTTCGAGGGTAGGGTATTCAACCCAAATTTATTGATTCGACAAAAGTGGAGCCAAAGAATATTCTCAAGTATTAGCAGCTGAGTTGTCAATTCAACCACACCTGGAAACTTAATATCTGCAGCAAAGTGTTTAGTAGCAAAGTAATATGATAATAGTGGTAACGGTAGCAAAAGTAATATTTTTGGGTTTTATAGTGATTGTAACTGTAGCAACGGAAAAGTAAATGAGCGAAGAACAATATATGAAAAGCTTGTAGGCAATGGATCAGTGATGGATAATTATGTCGAATGTGATCTATCATGCAACAGTTATAACATAGGGTGACATAGAACTAGCTCCAGTTCATCAATGTAATGTAGGCATGTATTCCGTATATAGTCATACGTGCTTATGGAAAAGAACTTGCATGACATGTTTTGTCCTAACCTCCCGTGGCAGTGGGGTCCTATTGGAAACTAAGGGATATTAAGGCCTCCTTTTAATAGAGAACCGGAACAAAGCATTAGCACATAGTGAATACATGAACTCCTCAAACTATGGTCATCACCGGGAGTGGTCCCGATTATTGTCACTTCGGGGTTGCCGGATCATAACACATAATAGGTGACTATAGACTTGCAAGATAGGATCAAGAACTCTCATATATTCATGAAAACATAATAGGTTCAGATCTGAAATCATGGCACTCGGGCCCTAGTGACAAGCATTAAGCATAGCAAAGTCATAGCAACATCAATCTCAGAACATAGTGGATACTAGGGATCAAACCCTAACAAAACTAACTCGATTACATGATAAATCTCATCCAACCCATCACCGTCCAGCAAGCCTATGATGGAATTACTCACGCATGACGGTGAGCATCATGAAATTGGTGATGGAGGAAGGTTGATGATGACGATGGCGACGGATTCCCCTCTCCGGAGCACCGAACGGACTCCAGATCAGCCCTCCCAAGAGAGTTTAGGGCTTGGCGGCGGCTCCGTATCGTAAAACGCGATGAATCCTTCTCTCTGATTTTGTTCTCCCCGAAAGTGAATCTTTGGAGGTGGAGTTGAGGTCCATGGAGTGTCAGGGGGGCCATGAGGCAGGGGGCGCGCCCAGGTGGGTAGGCCCCCTGACATGGATTATTCTTCCAATATTTTTTATATATTCCAAAAATAATCTCCGTTGATTTTCAGGTCATTCCGATAACTTTAATTTCTGCACAAAAATAACACCATGACAATTTTGCTGAAAACAGCGTCAGTCCGGCTTAGTTCCATTCAAATCATGCAAGTTAGAGTCCCAAACAAGGGCAAAAGTGTTAGGAAAATTAGATACGACGGAGACGTATCAGTTGTCCACTTGATGGAGGATCGTCTACAACGGGTGAACAAACAAATTGCGACTTGACGCGTTATGTTAAAAAAGAGGCAAACCATGTGGGGCCTACCTTAGAGGCAAGCTTCTATACACTCGAGATGCTCTGTACGTATTACTTTTGATGTGTCCCGTCAACTCGCAGAACGAGGAGAAGCTTGCTTACTACACCGTCTCCCCTGCCCACGGGCGCGGTGGCTCACAGGACGAGGTGAAGCTTACTTACTACTCCTCATTTTATATTGGTTTATTGGTCCCCATTGTATATTGTGTCAAATTTTGACTATAGATTGAACTAACAAAACGTTCGTGCATGTTACCAAAAATTATATCATTGAAAACTATGTTGAAATACGAATCCAACGATATAATTTTTGTTGACATGCATTGACGTTTTGTTAGCTAAATATTTGGTAAAAATTTGGCACAAACTACAAATGTGACCTATAAACCAGGACAGAGGTAGTAGTACTACGCCTTACGCTCGCTCCCTTGCTCACACGCACGGTGGCTCGCAGGACGAGGAGAAAATTTTACTACTCCCTCCGTTTACACCTCGTCCCTACCTCAGTTAGAGAGATTATAATATTGTTTGGAATATATGTCCTTTAGTAGTACTCACTCCTTTCCAGTTTATGGCTCAATTTCCTTGGAGTAGTATATAGGAGTAGTACTACTACAACAATTTCCTTGGAGTCTGTGGTGCAGCAAGCTACCCTGGGCTATGTTACTACTCCCTCCTTTCCAGTTTATGGCTCAATTTCAAAATCTCTCCAACCAAGGTAGACGATGAGTGGTGGAATTAATTTAGTAGTTTGCACAAGTAATGTACGCTCGTTTTTCTCAAGAAGTTATGTTTACCGCTGCATTAATTAGAACGAATGCATGCATGCCAACTAAATTTCCAAGAACTTCTACATGCATTGGTGAGTTTTCTCTTGACAATGCTTGCATCGGGCTACATGTGATGGTACACTAGTAGAAAACGGGCCTATTGTCCCGGTTCCTGAACCGGGACTAAAGGGTCGTTACTAATGCCCTGTCCCTTTAGTCCCGGTTCATTCCAGAACTGGGACAGATGGGCCTCCACGTGGCCTGTGCGCAGAGCCCAGGTAGGAGGGCCTTTGGTCCCGGTTGGTGGCACCAACCGGGACCAATAGGCATCCACGCGTCAGCATTTTTGTGGCTGGGGTTTTTGTTTTTTGTTTTGAAGGGGGGGTTTGGGGGTTTTGGGGGGTTAATTTAGGTGTTTCATATATTGTGTTAGCTAGCTAATTAATAGAGAGAAGTGTCCTCTCTTATGTCCGTGCTTGGTCGATGCTACGTACTATACATACGTATAGAGAGGACTAGACACGCTAGCTAGCTAGTAAGCAAACGAAGGAAACAGAAGATCGTCATGAACATATATGCATACAGAGAGAAGTGATATCGACCACCTCTCCTTCTCTGAGAGATTGGTCGAACAACAAGTTCTCATATATCTATCCGACACTACCGGCTACATATATACAATAATTATCTCTTACAATATAATCTCCTAATTATACACGAATACAAGATCCACATAGTATTCTCCGTCTTTAGCGATCACGTGGTCAAGGAAGAATGCCGCCAATTCCTCTTGAATTGCTCGCATACGATGTGGTGCTAGGAGTTCATCCCACATCTGAAAGATCTAATTTGAAGAAGGGGGTCAACATATATATATATATATGAATAAATGAAACTCAACACAAATGATGGTAATAAAATAAAATTGTGAATATTATTGCTTACGCACTTCATATTGTTCATCAGAGTACCCTCGTTCACAGGTCGTGTGGTGGATGGACTCGCAAACGTAGTATCCACAGAAATCATTCCCTTGTTCCTGCCACAACCACTTTACAACAAATAGAGGTCAATCAAACTGATAAGCAAGCATGCCAAATGGTATTGATGAAACTAGCGCTTGAATCACTAGGAGATGCGTGGAACATGTTACTATATTGTACTTACTTTCGGGTGTCTAAATTGCAGCTTCTTCGGTAGTCCCGGAGCTTTTTTGGTGAATTTTCTCCAAACCCTGCCGGACAAAGAAAAAAATTACTTGATATATCAGGAAATGAACAAAGTAGCTGATATGGTGGATAACGATCGATTTAACTTACTTCTCGAGCATTTGAGTCATGTCGCATAGTCCTGGGGATCTTTTCGTCTCGAGTCTAAGACGGTTACTAGTCCCTGCTCAAGCTTAATCTCTAGGAGAATATAGTGGAAGCCGCGCATGCATGCATAACTCATCAATTACATTACTATAACCTGGACTAATAAGGGAAACCGAATATGCACAAGACAGTAACACTCACTTGAAGTTGTAAGGAAAGAGTATTATATCTTTGTTTTCATTTATTACCAACGATTGTAGCAAGTTGGCCTCGGTATCTTTGCCACGATATTTAACCTCAGTTGCATCTATGAGATTTGTGTTAATGAACCCAATATCACCGATTTGTCTTTTCTTCAATTCGGCGATCTTTAATCTACATAATATAGTGAGGATAATTATAAATACATGCAATGAAAGAGTTGACCTATATAGAGAGACTTAATGACAGAAGTGGTACTACTTACCGACAGTAGCAAGTGACCGTTGCTTTATCGAGGGCCTTTTGATTGAAAAACTGGAAGAACTCCTCAAATGGAACATTCAACAGTTCAATTCCAACGAGGTCATGCTCCTCTCTAACTCTCAGCGGCAAAGTATTCCTCCCCCCAGACTCTCTGTAGGTTTTCATGTACCAATCATGGAATCTTCGCATCATCGTTGTTAGAGATCTTTCATCTTTGACGAGAGGCTTACCGTACTCGTATCTGTGTTCCTCCACCTCCAAGAACTCATAGTGTACATTGTCAGGCAGGTAATCTCCAAGATTGCTATAACCGGGCACCATCCTCGGATCATTAGTAGGCACCTTGAGCGGGGGGCATGATTGGTTCGCTTGTTCGCCGAGCTGGGGAATCTTTTTCCCAGCTCGCCGTTCTTTTAACCTTTGATCACTGACATTACTTCCCGACTGCTCTGCTTCGACAAATTACTTTTCAATAATGCGCTCATAGTTGCCTTTCGGCGGAGACTTTGTTGGTTTTTTCAGGGCAGCCAGAGTGCGCTTCGCTTTCACTGGATCTACCTTCTCCTCCGGAGGTGGATGTTTCTTTGCTTTCACCCCTTCAAAGAAGTTCCTCACTTCGGCTCGCGTGATGTCGGCGTTCTCCTCCGGGGTCCTCTCGTATGGTAACTTCTCTGGAGTCTTCAGAGAAGGACCGAATCTGTATTGCCTCCCGCCTCTGGCTGTACTGCTAGGCACCGGCAGAGCAGACGGAGCGGCTGTCTTCTTTACTTGCTTACGAGGCGGAGGAGAAGGACTACGACGCGCCGGAGCAGCCGGAGCGGCGGCGGGTCTCTTCCGCCCTTGCTGACGAGGCGGAGAAGGAGGAGGCTGGCTGCTCGGGCGCGTCGGCGCAGGCGGAGAAGGAGGCGGAGTGCCGCCACGCGCCAGAGAAGGAGCCGGCCGAGTGCCCTGATCGTCACTCGCCGGAGGAGGAGGTGGTGGAGGAGGCGGAGTGCCCTGACTCGCCGGAGGAGGAGGAGGAGGAGGCGGAGGCGTCCAGTTCGGAAGGTTGATGAGCTCCTTCCGCCATTGGCATGGAGTCTTCAGAGCAGAACCCAGCCGAGTCTCCCCTTCACCGGTAGGGTGGTCAAGCTGGAGGTCTTCAAATCCCTCTGTTATTTCATCCACCATCACCCTAGCATATCCTTCTGGAATCGGCCGACAGTGAAAAGTTGCGCCGGGTTCAGTAGGAAAAACAGAGCCAACAGCCGCCTTGACCTTCATATTAATCCATTGCGTCATAAGGTGGCAATTTTGAGATACCGTGATAGCATCCACGGGATAGCTGGCAGGAGCCGTCAAGCCATGCTCCGGCTAAAGCAGCTCGGTGGAAGCCACGCTGCTTCTCCGCTGAGATGGCGGGGTAGCTTCGGGGGAAGCTTCAGCAGTTCGTTTGCTGTGATTTGCTTCTTGTTCCTCTATCCCTTGTACCCTAGCGTGCAGCGCCTGCAGTTGGGTCTGCTCCACTTTCTTCCTCCTCTCGTGGCATTTGGAACCACCTGCGTCAGAAACCCAGCCTTCCACGGAATGGAGCCTGGCGTGCCTCGTGTCCGTCCAGGGTGCTCAGGATTCCCGAGGGCCATTGTGAGCTCGCCGTTCTCTCTGTCTGGAACGAACATCCCTTGCTCTGCTGCTTCGATATAGTGTTGAAGCCTCTTGACTGGTATTTCCATTTGCTCGTTCGTCCAAATGCACTTCCCTGATACAGGGTCCAAGGTTCCGCTAGCCCCGAAGAACCAAGTCCGGCAATGGTCTGGCCAGTTAATTGTCTCTGGTTCGATCCCTTTATCAACTAGATCATTCTCAGCCTTGGCCCACTTAGGCCGGGCTACGAGGTAGCCACCTGACCCCGTGCGATGGTGATGCTTCTTCTTCGCAGCATCTTGCTTGTTTGTCGCCGACATTTTCTTACTCTTTTCTGATGTCTTGTGGGCCACAAATGCGGGCCAGTGATCTCTGATCTTCTCATATCTGCCCTTGAATTCTGGTGGCTCTTATTTATCGACAAACTTATTCAGCTCTTTCTTCCACCTCCTGAATAGGTCTGCCATCCTCTTAAGAGCAAAAGACTTGATTAATTGCTCTTTAACTGGCTTCTCCGGATCATCCTCTGGCGGTAGGGTGAAATTTGACTTCAGCTCAGTCCAAAGATCATTTTTCTGGATATCATTGATATAAGACACCTCAGGCTCTTCTGTAGCCGGCTTTAACCATTGCTGGATGCTGATCGGGATCTTGTCCCTAACCAGAACCCTGCACTGAGCAACAAATGCGTTCTTTGTCTGGATGGGTTCAATCAGTTGGCCGTCGGGCGCGATTGCTATGATCTCAAACCTTTCATCTGAGCTCAACTTTTTCTTCGGGCCTCGTCTCTTTACCGAAGTTGTGCTCGATCTGGAGGGCTAGAAAAAAGAACAAAGACTTAATTAATATGTCTACATACCAAAACAATGAATGCATTAATTAGCTAGTCAGCACAGGCTTAACTAATATATATACCTGGCCGGACTCGGTTCGGTCACCAGAGCCGTCATCACGGTCTCCTTCTTGCACCGGCATTGGGTCACCGGAGCCGTCCTCACGGTCTCCTTCTTGCACCGGCATTGGGTCATCGGAGCCATCATAATCATAGCCAGCTGCTTCCAGACCATCGGTGTCTTTGAGAAACAACGAGCAGACGGCATCACTTCCTTGTGCGATTATGTCCTCCAACAACTCTTCTTGTACTTCGTCTCGGGCAGTGTCCATAGTTTCTAGAAATATTTACAACATGACAATTATTATTCAAACATGACAGATGGATATATTAGTGGCAAACGTAGAACTAATATTAATTAGTGGCCTCGACGCTGCTTCTCTAGGGTTTGGGGTGGCCTCGACAACGCTTCAAGGGTTTGGGGTATACCGACAACGACGACATACGTACATGGGAAAATAATATTATCGGGGAGGGGGTATATCGACCCCCCCCCCACACACACACATGTTGAAGTTATCGGGAGGGGGTATATCGACCCCCCCTCGTGTTGAAGTTATCGGGAGGGGGTATATCGACCCCCCACTACGTGTTGAAGTTATCGGGACTTTATATCGACACGACATACGTACATGGGAAAATAATATTATCGGGGAGGGGGTATATCGACCCCCCCCCACGTGTCGAAGAAAAAAAGAAGAAAAAAAGAGGAGAAGAAGAAAGGAATAGAGGAGAAGAAGAAAAAAATAGAATATATTCTATTTTCTCTTCTTCTCCTCTATTCCTTTCTTCTTCTCCTCTTCTTTTTCTTCTTTTTTCTTCTTATTATTTATTTCTCCTTGTCTTCCTCTCCCCTCTTCTTCTCCTTTCTTCCTCTTCTTATTTCCTTTTTCCTCTCATTCTTTTTCTTCTTCTTCCTTCTTAAAAATACATGAAGTAGTATTGCTTGTTTTTTTAAAATAATGTTTAAATAGAAATTTTAGAAAAAAGTAAAGGTTTTGCCTAATTCATTGTTCATATGAATATACAAACATTTGCATATTTACAATAATCAATATCACCAAAAAAATCTATGAACAGAAAAATACTATTTTTTCTAAAAATCTATCTTTTGCATATATACATGAACATATATATACACACACAGAGAACATATATACGTGTGGCGTCGGCGTTGAACACTACATCTACGTCCCACAAGTGACGTGGGCGTCGACGCCCGCGTCACTTGTGGGACGTGGATGTAGTGTCCGACACCGACGGCCACATGTATCTCACACCGATGTACTTGCTATTTAGGGTTTCCTCTACCGCTCGGCGACCCTCGACGACCCTCGTTCCCGATAAAAAAAGAGGAAGAAGAAGAAAAAAAAGAGGAGAAGAAAGAATAGAGGAGTAGAACTCCTATATTCTTTCTTCTCCTCTTTTTTTTCTTCTTCCTCTTCTTTTTTTATCCTCTTCTTCATATCATGTTCGACGACCCTCGACCCCTCGGCGACCCTAGACCCCTTCTCGACCCTCGACCCCTCGGCGACCGTCAACCCCCTCTCGACCCTCGACCCCTCGGTGACCCTCGACCCCCTCTCGACCCCTTGACGATCCTAGAACTTTTTTTCTCCCCGATAACATTTTTTTCTCCGAGAGAGTTAGTGTTCCCGAGTGAACCGGAGGGGGACATTGGTCATATCGGATTCGTCATATTTACTACGAATGTTCTATATACATACATCCATCGATATCATTCCATACATGCATAGACATCTACATTATATATGAACAAAAAAATATCAAAATTCATCATACATACATCTATAGTATATATGAACAAAACTTTCATCATATCAATATTTACATATACATACACACATACATACATACACATGACCCCCCTCATTCATCATATCAATATTTTGCAAAGGAGTTATATTCTCCCCAACTCTACAGTATATATGAACAAAAATTTCATCATATCAATATTTTGCAAAGGAGCAGGGGAAGGAAGGAAGGGGGAGGATGGGGCGGTAGCTACCTCTCCCAGTGGGATCGGGGAGGAGACGCGGGCGGCCGGCGTCTGGGGCGACGGCGACGAGGACGGGCTCGGGGTCGGAGAGGGCAATGGCGGGGCGCGCTCGGCGAAGACGGCGAGGCAGGGCTCGCTCCGGGGCGCAGGGGGTGCGGCAGGGCACGCTCGGGGGCGGCGGAAGGCAACGGCGCGGGCGGCGGACGGCGTCGGCGTGGGCTCGGGGGCGGGGCAGGGGCAACGGCGTGGGCGGCGACGGCAAGGCAGCCTAGCGGCGATGAGCTTGGCGGCGTCGGGGGGAAATGGGCGATGTAAACTGAAACCGCTAAGTGGTGGGTATATATACATGAAGCATTGGTCTCGGTTCGTGGCACGAACCGGTACCAATGCCCCCTATGGTCCCGGTTCGTGCTACCAACCAGGACCAAAGGTCTCATTTCAGCAGCCCAAAGGGTGGGAAGCAGAGGCCATTGGTCCCGGTTCATCGCATGAACCAGGACCATAGGTAGGCATTCGTACCGGTTTGTGCCACGAACCGGTACGAATGCCCCCCTATGGTCCCGGTTCGTGCGTCTAACCGGGACCAATGGCCTGGGATGCGGTGGGATTTTTAGTCCCACCTCGCTAGCTGAAGAGCTCTCGCACCTGTTTATAAGCCCTGCTCTGTGTTCCCTTTTGAACTCCTCTGAACTCCAGGCTTACGGGCCTAATGGGACACTACAATGCATGTGGGCCTACTGGGCCTGCTGCGGGCCTGAATCCTAGCCCATGGTTGGGTTTCTAGTCGTATTCAGGCCGTGCTGGCCCAGTAGGTGGCATTTTTTTTGCTATTTATTTTTTCATTCTACTTAGAACTAAATACTTAGAGTTTTTTAGTGATTTCTTTTTTCTTTTAGGTCACAAAAATTATAAACTTTCTCTTAGTGCCATTAGTTTTAAAATTTGAATAGTTTAAATTTGAATTTTTTAAATTTTTTGTGAATCACTAGTTTATGAATAACTTTACCATAAAAATTGATTTTTGAGTCATTCTTTTTCCTGCTATTTAATATTACTGTGTTTTATCATTATACTCAATTTGGTAATTTTAGTTAGTCATAACAAATATTATAGGCATTTTTTCTTTTTTGCTATTTATTTTTTCATTTCTACTTAGAACTAAATACTTATAGTTTTTTAGTGATTTCTTTTTTCTTTTAGGTCACAAAAATTATAAACTTTCTGTTAGTGCCATTAGTTTTAAAATTTGAATAGTTTAAATTTGAATTTTTTAAAATTTGTGTGAATCACAAGTTTGTGATTAACTTTACTAAAAAAATGAATCACAAGTTAGGTCACAAATTTGAATTTTTAGTGATTTTTTAAAACTTCCTGAAAGAACTATGTGGCGCTTTGGCTCATCGTATGATGTATTTGCTTCCTTATCTTTTCTTTTTCTCGATTTGGTAGACATGTCCTTCACATAGATAACCTATGCCACATCATTGGCTAGGACGAACGGTTCGTCAGTGTACCCAAGATTTTTCAGATCCACTGTTGTCATTCCGTACTGTGGGTCTACCTGTACCCCGCCTCCTGACAGATTGACCCATTTGCACTTAAACAAAGGGACCTTAAAGTCATGTCCGTAGTCAAGTTCCCATATGTCCACTATGTAACCATAATATGTGTCCTTTCCCCTCTCGGTTGCTGCATCAAAGCGGACACCGCTGTTTGGGTTGGTGCTCTTTTGATCTTGGGCGATCGTGTAAAATGTATTCCCATTTATCTCGTATCCTTTGTAAGTCAATACAGTCAAAGATGGTCCCCTGGACAACAAGTACAGCTCATCACAAACAGTGTTGTCACCTCTGAGACGTGTTTCCAACCAACTGCTGAAAGTCCTGATGTGTTCACATGTAATCCAATCGTCGCACTACTCCGGGTGTTTGGAGCGCAGACTGTTCTTATGTTCATCGACATACGGGGTCACCAAGGTAGAGTTCTGTAGAACTGTGTAGTGTGCTTGAGACCAAGAATATCCGTCCCTGCATATTATTGAGTCACTTCCAAGAGTGCCTTTTCCAGTCAGTCTCCCCTCATACCACGATTTAGGGAGACCTATCTTCTTAAGGCCAGGAATGAAGTCAACACAAAAACCGATGACATCCTTTGTTTGACAGCCCATGGAGATGCTTCCTTCTGGCCTAGCACGGTTACGGACATATTTCTTTAGGACTCCCATGAACCTCTCAAAGGGGAACATATTGTGTAGAAATACGGGCCCCAGAATGACAATCACGTCGACTAGATGAACTAGGACGTGTGTCATGATATTGAAGAAGGATGGTGGGAACACCAGCTCGAAACTGACAAGACATTGCGCCACATCACTCCTTAGCCTTGGTACGATTTTTGGATCGATCACCTTCTGAGAGATTGCATTGAGGAATGCACATAGCTTCACAATGGCTAATCGGGCTTTTTCCGGTAGAAGCCCCCTCAATGCAACCGGAAGCAGTTGCGTCATAATCACGTGGTAGTCATGAGACTTTAGGTTCTGGAACTTTTTCTCTAGCATATTTATTATTCCCTTTATATTCGACGAGAAGCCAGTCGGGACCTTCATACTAAGCAGGCATTCAAAGAAGATTTCTTTCTCTTCTTTCGTAAGAGTGTAGCTGGCAGGACCTTCATACTACTTCGGAGGCATGCCATCTTTTTCGTGCAAACGTTGCAGGTCCTCCCGTGCCTCAGGTGTATCTTTTGTCTTTCCATACACGCCCAAGAAGCCTAGCAGGTTCACGCAAAGGTTCTTCGTCACGTGCATCACGTCGGTTGAAGAGCGGACCTCTAGGTCTTTCCAGTAGGGTAGGTCCCAAAATATAGATTTCTTCTTCCACATGGGTGCGTGTCCCTCAGCGTCATTCGGAACAGCTAGTGCGCCGAGACCCTTTCCAAAGATTACGTGTAAATCATTGACCATAGCAAGTACGTGATCACCGGTACGCATGGCAGGCTTCTTCCGGTGATCTGCCTCGCCTTTGAAATGCTTGCCTTTCTTTCAACATTGATGGTTGGTTGGAAGAAATCGACGATGGCCCAGGTACACATTCTTCCTGCATTTTTCCAGGTATATACTTTCAGTGTCATCTAAACAGTGCGTGCATGCGTGCTATCCTTTGTTTGTCTGTCCTGAAAGGTTACTAAGAGCGGGCCAATCGTTGATGGTCACGAACAGCAACACCTTTAGGTTAAATTCCTCCTGTCTGTGCTCATCCCACATACGTACACCATTTCCATTACACAGCTGTAAAAGTTCTTCAACAAATGGCCTTAGGTACACATCAATGTCGTTGCCGGGTTGCTTAGGGCCTTGGATGAGAACTGGCATCATAATGAACTTCCGCTTCATGCACATCCAAGGAGGAAGGTTATACATACATAGAGTCACGGGCTAGGTGCTGTGATTGCTGCTCTGCTCCCCGAAAGGATTAATGACATCCGCGCTTGAAGCAAACCATACGTTCCTTGGGTCCTTTGCAAACTCATCCCAGTACTTTCTCTCAATTTTTCTCCACTGCGACCCGTCAGCGGGTGCTCTCAACTTCCCGTCTTTCTTATGGTCCTCACTGTGCCATCGCATCAACTTGGCATGCTCTCTGTTTCTGAACAAACGTTTCAACCATGGTATTATAGGAGCATACCACATCACCTTCGCAAGAACCCTCTTCCTGGGGGGCTCGCCATCAACATCACCAGGGTCATCTCGTCTGATCTTATACCGCAATGCACCGCATACCGAGCATGCGTTCAGATCCTTGTATGCACCACGGTAGAGGATGCAGTCATTAGGGAATGCATGTGTCTTCTCCACCTCCAATCCTAGAGGGCATACGACCTTGTTTGCTGCGTATGTACTGTCGGGCAATTCGTTATCATTTGGAAGCTTCTTCTTCAATATTTTCAGTAGCTTCTCAAATCCTTTGTCAGACACAGCATTCTCTGCCTTCCACTGCAGCAATTCCAGTACGGTACCAAGCTTTGTGTTGCCATCTTCGCAATTGGGGTACAACCCTTTTTTGTGATCCTCTAACATGCGATCGAACTTCGGCTTCTCCTTTTGACTTTCACATTGCGTCCTTGCATCGACAATGACCCGGCGAGATCATCATCATCAGGCACATCGTCTGGTTCCTCTTGATCTTCAGCAGCTTCGCCCGTTGCAGCATCATTGGGCACATCGTCTGGTTCCTCTTGATCTTCACCAGCTCCCCCCGTTGCAGCATCACCGTATTCAGGGGGCACATAGTTGTCATCGTACTCTTCTTCTTCGTCGTCTTCCATCATAACCCCTATTTCTCTGTGCCTCGTCCAAACATTATAGTGTGGCATGAAACCCTTGTAAAGCAGGTGAGAGTGAAGGAATTTCCGGTTAGAGTAAGACATCGTATCCCACATTCAGTGCATGGACAACACATAAAACCATTCTGCTTTTTTGCCTCTACCGCATCGAGAAACTCATGCATGCCCTTAATGTACTCGGAGGTGTGTCTGTCACCGTACATCCATTGCCGGTTCATCTACATGCATTATATATAATTAAGTGTCCAAATTAATAGAAGTTCATCATCACATTAAAACCAAAGTACATACATAGTTCTCATCTAACAACATATAGCTCTCCAGAGCATCTAATTAATTAAACCATACATTGAAACTATGTAAAAATTTCAATGCGAAAACAAATGCGATCATAATCGCAACCAAGGTAACAATTGATCCAACGGCATAATGATACCAAGCCTCGGTATGAATGGCATATGTTCTAATCTTTCTAATCTTCAAGCGCATTGCATCCATCTTGATCTTGTGATCATCGACGACATCCGCAACATGCAACTCCAATATCATCTTCTGCTCCTCAAATTTTTTTATTTTTTCCTTCAAGAAATTGTTTTCTTCTTCAACTAAATTTAACCTCTCAACAATAGGGTCGGTTGGAATTTCCGGTTCACATACATCCTAGATAAATAAAATCTATGTCACGTTGGTCGGCATAATTTTCATAAACAATAAATGAACCAATAGTTATAAAGATAATATATATACCACATCCGAATCATAGACAGGACAAGGGCCGACGGGGGCGGATACCAAAACCATCGCACTATATAAGATGCAATAATAAAAGTAAGAAAATAATACAAGTATCTATGTAAACATACAAGTAAGAATATTTTTTCCTTTCAGAAAGAAGATAAGAACAAGAGGCTCACCACGGTGGTGCCGGCGATGAGCTCGGCGCGGGTGATCGACAGCGGTGAAGACGGGGACGGGGCATGATGGACCGCTAAACCTAGACAAATATTGAGGAAAATGGAGCTTGGAGGTCGAGCTTGGAGAGGAGAAAGCTTAAGTAGTGTGGCTCGGGCATTCCATCGAACACCTTGTGTGCATAGGAGGTGAGCTAGAGCACCACCAAGCCCTCTCCCCCTCGGCCAGAAAAAATAGAGCAGTGTGCTCTGCTCTTACGCGAGGGGGTATATATAGGCACCTCATTGGTCCCGGTTGGTGGCATGAACCGGGACTAAAGGGCAGCCTTTGGTCCCGGTTCATGCCACCAACCGGGACCAATGGTGGTGGGCCAGGAGCGAGGCCCATTGGTCCCGGTTCGTCCCACCAACCGGGACCAAAGGTCCAAACGAACCGGGACCAATGGCCCACGTGGCCCGGCCGCCCCCTGGGCTCACGAACCAGGTCCAATGCCCCCATTGGTCCCGGTTCTGGACTGAACCGGGACTAATGGGCTGACCCGGCCTGGACCTTTGCCCCCTTTTCTACTAGTGGTACTACTACTGCTAGTAGAATTGAGACTTATAATACGGAAAAAACAAATTATTTTAGACAAGCCCTATAAACCGGAAAGGAGGGAGTAGTAAGTAGTATACTACCTCCATAGTGGGTACATACTCAGTAAAATCAGATTTTCCCAAAACTAAGTCGCTCAACCTTTATTTGCTTGTTTCCCTTCCTACCTCGTTGCCTCGAACAGACTATGCCAAACTCCCCTGCCTGCCGCGCAGGAAAAGACCCGCCCCTCGCCTTTTTTTAGTCCGGGTTTGTATCGATGGATCGCACGAAGCAGCAAAAACCAAGCCTTGTCTTGTACTCCTCCGTCGACGCTCGCTTTCATGAATTATGTACTTCCTCTCGCCGACATGTGGGACATATAGCAACCGGGTCGACATGTCATGCACCAACTAATAGTGCAGAACAGCAGGGGAGACGCACCCCCGGGGTACCGCTCCAGTAGTAGTAATGAGCAATGAGACGTCAAATCACAATGTCGCACCTTCCCAGACGGATGAAGCAACCATTATTTCACACTTTGCTTCACCATCATCTCCTTCAAGAAAACCACGTATAGTATTGCTTCTGCCATTGTTCTGCCTCAAGAGGGACACGCACATCGCCTTGGCACATCATGACACATGGGACCGCATGACAAGCCATGCTCCCTCGCCCATCGCTCAGTAAAATCACCTCATTTTTACTAGTACTTCCTCTGTATCAGTTTACAGGGCATGCACGTTGTTTTAGGATGAGAATTTAACTGGCTATATATGTGATGAACAGTATATGTTTATAAACTACATCCGCTTAAGAATCGGATGATATACTTTTTGTGACATAGTAACTCATATTTAATTAGTCAAATGGATGACCGAGAACTACGTGCACGCCCTATAAACCGAGACGGGGAGGGTAGTAAAGTACGTATCTTTTTAGATCAATATAGTTGGGATTCACCGAGGAGCAAAACCAAGTGGTAGGTTGCTCCTGTCGTATTGGCGTAGCAACTCAACCAGGGTCGGTCCGCACACGAAATGGTGACACACTTAATAGGACCCCTTTGGCCGACATGTGGCTCATCCACCATCTTGTTCCACGTGCGATGCACCAAATTACAGTTCGGAGTAGCGGTTGGACTTGGAGGCACCCTGGTCGTAGTGCCGTTGTAGTAGTAAATGAGCGATGAGGGGTCAAATCACAAAGCCCCACCTTTCCCACATTAAGCTAGACGGAGGGAGTACTAGTGGATTATTTGGTTTTCGGAAGATGACTTACACACCTAGACGGAGGGAGTACAAAGACAAAAAATGAATTGCAGTTAAAAGAATGGCATTTCTAACAAAAATGTGAATGTGAACAACATATGTGTGCACGTGACCAACACATACATTGTCAATGCAAAATTTAATGCAAGAAATAACTTATGAGTAACATGCATGAATTGATGATGTGGTGCTTGCATGCATAGAGTAGAAAAAACAATGTGATTTATGACTTGCATGTATGACGTGTTCTTGTGCCATAGTTACATGTCTAGGAAAAAAGCTACTAGTGGGTTGTACTAGCTATTTAGGAATAGAAGATGTATACATGGAAGTTGTAGGGAAAGAGATGACATGTATCTCAATTCCCATGAGTAGGGATTGGAAAAGAGATGTCATTTGGTTCACATCATAGGAACATCTCTATTGAATCTAGAGATGACATGTATCTCAATTCCTATGAGGAGGGATTGGAAAAGAGATTTTATTTCGTTCACATCATAGGAACTTTTCTATTAATATACGCTAATGTTTATTTTCCTTTGAAATTATGGGAGTATAGGAATCCATTCATATGAACCAAGTGGCTCTAAAGTTATAAAAATGATATCATGTTTATTTCCTTTGAAATGTGGAGTACATGAATCTATTCCTATGAACAAATTGGCTCTAAAGGAAAAAAATCCTATAAAAATCATATCATATAGAGTTCCTATGATATTCCTCCACACCAAAGGATCATTGAAATTGCTGCAGGTGATACAGCAGTCTTTCATTGTAGACTCCTCCTCCATCTTTATAGTTACCTCTCGAAGATGAATGAAATGATATATACTGGGTATTCTATATGTGCACTTTGGTACACGAAAACTCGATAAAAGTTTGCGAGGTTCGAATTTTCAATAAAGCTATATGGACTGGATTTTGGAATGGAGGTAGGAGCATACGGCACTTGCTAACACTCACGTGGAAGATTTCTGTGTAGGACGAGTGGCTACTCTATTAAATGACATGGCAAAACTGACACTGTCGGATGCCGGTCTAACGATTCTTATGGTGTTTGTCAAGAAATGTCTTGTGGCGAACATTTGTTGGATAATGATTTACGGACACATGCATTGCGTTGATACGTGCCCCCCTCTCTCACGCACACACGCACCCTCACGAGTCACGACTCTCCCGAGTCCTCTCGCACCCACCGTCTATCTGCAGGTAGACGTCACACACATGTGTGCTCTTCACACCCTACCCTCAGAACATCTAAAAAACAAAAGACGTCGCGCACCTTTTATTTTAGCTCACATGTCACACACTTATACTATTACTCTTGTGGCGAACGTTCTTTGGGCATTGTATATTATACTCTCACAAAAAGAAGCGGTGCACGCACGCACTAGTTCTCTCACACCCACTCGCGGGTACACGTAGGAGCGCATTTTTTTGAAGCTGGTACAACAAAATCACTCTGCTATATATAAGCAGGAGCCTTAGGTTCCTCTCTTTCACTCTCTCATGCTCTCCAGGTCTAAGCAAAACATAGGTGGCCACACACTCTCTGCTCATGGCTGGTCACAAATCTGGCCGGACCACCTCGACCGAGGCAGGGGTGTAGGTGCATCATTCACGCTGTCGTTGGCGGCGAGGGAGGAGACCAACGGCTGCCCGCGCGTCCCGATCGGTGGCCGCGCCTGCTAGGGAGGGCCTCCGACCTCTTCTTCCTCCCTGCGGTATTGTGGCCAAGATGCAGCCTCCCGATGTCGTCTTTGCCACATGCCGACGAACCTCGGGTATATATTCCTTCGAAACCTGCCGTGCTCTACTGCCCCAGCTCCCCACGTGGCTGCGTGTGGATCTTTTTCTACTTCCGTCGGTTGTTCCAAAGCCACCTAGACTTTTACTATTATTAGAGGTAAAGCTAGATCATACAGTCGAATCTAAGAGTTGGTTCAAATAGGGAAGAAACTGGGAAAGTTGTAGCATGATCTAGGACTTGGTTCTAAGAGGAAATGGGGGAAAGTAGTAGATACTAGCTACTCAACCGGTCTATTGGTTGAAAAAGCGAAGAAAGCATGGTGAATGGCGAAGGGTGGGGGAAGTGGACCTGTCTCTTGGTTGAAAAAGGAAAGAAAGTGAGAGGTGTTGGGGGACAACGCAAATTAGAATGAGCAGGTCTCAATTTCCTGTGCTCACATAGGAAAATGTCGCCGAGGAGATAAAAAATGGGACAAATGTAGACATGTTGCCTGAGTGTTTTCTGCTCTCGGCAAACACATCTACCTCACCACTTTATGCCCCTGCTGTCCCTACGCACATATCGCTACCGTTAATGTAAAATCACATGAAGCATTAAGCATTAAGCAATGCCACCTAATGTCACTATCAGTAATGGTCTAGTGTCGTCGATAAATTGAAGCAATGCCACCACCATTTTATGAAGTGCTTCCATCTTGCTTTATTTCCCATGAATTGTGTTTTTACAGTTACACTTAAATCTCACATCGCTAACATTGATTCATCCTAGTGGAACTGCACAAATTTGATTGCACATTTACTGACCATGTGCTACTGTCATGACAGTAATGCTATTGTTCTGCATGTTAATCTAGTGGCAGTGTTGATGTGATGTGATGCTACTTACTTAAGGACACTTTCATATTGTCAATCTAGTGCCAATTATAACACAATAGATGTTGTTGTTAATCATACACCACTGCAAATATCTGTCACTGTTTAAATAACTGTATTTTTTATTTGCGCAAACAGGGATGTCTGTCTCCATATCGTTTGTATCTGCGCAATCAAAAGTACACACCTTAGTTTTAGTACAACTGCACGAAATGAGATGGCTATTCCTAGTTGCCGTCCTCTAACCACCAGTGTTCCAGGTATTCCTACATTGCTATTAACTAGGTAGAATGACCAACTCGATCTAAAAGAAGCTGATTCGTACGTTTTACATCCTGATTGCAGTGTAGAGACGAGCGAAAACAACTGCATCCTAGTCCGGAATGCACTTTCTATGAGTTGATCCATGGGCCGAGGACTAGCTGGCACGGCTGCACAGAGGTTTTTGGGACAGGTGCGCAGACAAGAGGCATTGTGGTCTGCTTATTTCTGCAAATAGCGGTGCTTAAATTTAGTGGAATGCACAAGAATTTCAGCTGGTCAGTACACAACATGGTTCAGTTCAGCATTCCAGCTGAGAACACAATTATAATTGGTTATTCTGGAATGAGAGAACCTAACCCTGGATGGTGGCATCAAGAAAAAACCAGAGTGGACTCCAGGAAATTTAAGCCTGCCGGGAGGCCCTTTGCTCAGAGAAGCCTTCTTGTTTTTTCCTGATTTGTAAACCTTCTCACAACTTTGTCTTTTGATGTGAACTAGTGTATGTTTGTTATGTTGTATGAATCATTGAGATGTATAAAGTTGCTTAACTTATGCTTTTCAAGTGTTTTATGAAGCCGAGTTTAATGTGAGTGTTCCACATGAACGCTGGACTAGCATGTGAACATTTGGAATTTACATTGTGGCCTCAGTTAACTGCATGAACCATTGTAACAAGATACATAGTTGCTTATATGTTAGACAACAGATTATTGATTGTTAGTTGGTCGATATCCTAGTGTTGAAGCGAGTTGAGACAATGTGTCGTGTTTTGCACTACTGCTTACAAGTGGGGTAGCACCAACAGTGTTTACAAGTAGTTATGTATACGTCAGCGCATAGTTCTCGAACGAGTACTCTATTTCATCAAACACACACTGCTCGTATGATAAACTGTGACAACTTATGTCTTACCATGCCATATTCATGAAAAAACTAGTGATGACGCATCTGTTTAGGCAACAATTACGATGGTTCTCACATGATTCACGGGCACACAAAAGTAGCAGTAGTTCCCATAGACGGATTTAAACAGAGTACTAGCCCTAGAGGGCTTGATAGTAGGCAAGGTTCGGATAAGTAGACACAATCCAAACTAGTATTAAACACTAGCCGGGGCAACTATTTCATGCCTCAATCTAATTTGGGCTGGACACAAGACGGACCTTGCCATGAACATCATCGAGTACATCCGGCAGTGGCTCAATCATGTGAACCTTGATGAAGATAACCTTGTGGCCTTGCCACTCATAAACTTGTTTGTGGAGGCATGCCACGTCATCTTCCTGTGTAAGCTTGACAAGAACAGTATGCCTCACAAATGAAGGAGTAGCTTTGAACTTCTGGTGCTTCAGTACACCCTGGACAACACGCCTAACAATAGTGAGGCTGGAATACAACTCGACATCGATATGAGCGCAAATGGCTTCCATGATCCAACAGCCTAAGAACTCTGTTTTCCCAGTGCGTATATTCAGGTCATCCGCCTCATAGCGAGTGACATGTACAACCACAGAATCCTTATCTGCATCAAGGCTCTAATTGAAATAGAAACAAATTCTGAATTACTTTCCAGTATAAGAAACACAAGTTATTTAAACCACTATGTATAGCATGGCATCGAAGCTAATCAAATTTTGCATTATTCATCACCACATACTTAGATGAAAAACCACAATCGAGATCGGCAAAGAAGAAAATCACCTTGGGCAGCTCAGGGGGGCAGATCCTCGAAGGGGGAAAACTGCTCATGTAGTGCCAAGGGGGCTGTAACCTCAAACGGGGCGTAGACCATCTCAGTAGTGGCCGTGAGTGTATCTAGGATCCGCTCGGTGGCTGCCTCCATCTTCTTGGAGCTCTCCATCTCGTGGGGATCAGCCTCCCGCGTCTGCTCCAATATCTGCAGATCTTTGCCTGGTTCTCCTTGGTCTATCATGAAACTAACGAATACTAGGAGACCACTGAAAGGAAAACACAATCGCAATGACAATGAAACAAAAAAGAGAGTGAGGATTGGTTACTTTGCAAAAGTTCTTTTTTTCTCTGAACAAAAATATACCAATATCATGGATCCGCTTACCTTCCCTTCGTTGGGAGGGAAGAAAAGTGGCAGATGCGAGTGTTGGCTTTCTTGAAGACGGTGAGGGAGAAGAGAATTCAGCGAAGAGTGACATGATGGTTGCTTTGTCCGTCAAACTTAGACTGCGGGGAGGTGGGGTTTTGTGATACGACGGCTCGTTACTGCCGCGCTACGACCGGGGTGACTCTCCTCCTGCATACTGCCTTCTAATTTGGTGGATGGCATTTGGGCCCGCGCACGGGATGGCCCGCATGTTGATGAACAGAAGTAAAACGGCATTCAATAGAGGGAGACGTTTTGATGACCTAGGAGGAGCCAGAAGCGGTAGTGTATCCACTGTACTAGTAGTACGAGTAATTGTTTTTCTGGTAGCTGTAGAGTGTCTCCACTGTACTAGTAGTAATTGTTTCTATTTAGGCAATAGGACAGGGTAAGAAAGTTATAACCAATCGTGGATTCGTAATCACCTGGATTTTCTCACTTCTCATGACATTCGATTGAAGACAATAATGCTAGAACGATATGTAGCCAACCATGCAAACACTAGATTTGTCACATTCTTCCTGCTGAATGCGAGGTTACTATTGTCCATCAGGCTTAAGTTTATCGGCAGCATGGTTTTGACGGATGGGTATGTTGAAGAGCAAAAAAAGGAGTTTCAGGTGGGTAAAAGAGCTTCTGAACATGTCGGGCTTCTATTTACAACATATTGTGGTCATAATCCAGTAAATTTTATGACCCAGGATGTTCATTCTATGGACCTGACCGATCCATTTGACTGTGACTGCCGAAAATAGTGTTGGAGTTAGATGTTGTTGCCCTTTTCAACCTGGGTTTTGTCTAAACCTGATGAATAATTAACCCTCGTGCTTTTGTACAGTTTGTAAGCTGGAGTTAGATGTCCTTGCCCTTTTCAACTCGACTGTGACTGTCATATTTTCTTTACAACAAGGCAAATGGCTTGCCATTCGTTTAATTTAGAGTGAAATATTGTAACAAATCCCAACCAATGGAAATAACATCACTCTCGCCGGCTGCTTGAGCTCACTGTGCACTACAGAAGCCAAGTGATTAGCCCCCACCAGCACCCACAAACTTATTTCGAACTAGCACACCAAATGGGCTGTAAATTTTCATAGGAAAGGTTGCATGACCATGACTGATTTGGATCTAACATTTGAGACCCACGAGGAAATAGCCTATCCAAGGTGGTGTCTACTTACTAGCTAGTCAACAAATGTTTCTGCCTACCGCCATTGGATTGACATCCAACATTTGTCGTGTATCTTCTATCTATGGTCTTCTTCCTCCAGCCGCCCAAACCAAACCACCCCGTCGGCTCCGCCTGCTCCTGCCTCCCATGGCTGGCTGCGCCTCCGCCGTCCTACCGTACCCTCGGACGGCCGCCCTACCGTACCCTCGGATGGTTGCCCTACCGTACCCTCCAGCATTGGCCAGTCCCTCCCTCCATTCCCCCACACGTCATGTTATTCTCCGGTGACGTCAGCCCCAACACGCACCCGCACCCGAACCTGCGTTCTCCCCTCCGCCTGCGACTGGACCGGCGCATCTTCCACGGCTCCTGTTCGTTCCATCTGAGGCCTCGTCGTCGTCCTCGGCTTTGGTTCGCTCGCCGTGCGCGGTGCGCCACCCTCTTGCATTGTCAATGCCGTCAACAACCGAGAGGAACAAGGATATGACTATACGTGGACAGTATGACAGTAGGGACCCACCAGCGTCATGGTAGTATGCAAGCAAGTGCTTCATTATTACAAGCCCCAAAAAATGGTTCTTCCTAATGGTTGGACATATGGGGCTCACGCCATTGTCAACGTAGTTAATAAACGAGAGAATTACACAACGAGCGGCTGACACCATGGACACAACAAGTCACGCAGTTGTTATTTACTTTTTTTTAGGAATAAGCAGTTGTTATTTATACTAGTTTTAACGACGGATTAGGGTAACAACGGGGCTGTGCGGGGGCTGTGGCCCTGTCTAGCCAGGGTTTTATTTATGTTTATCACATCATGAGCCCAGTTGTGTTTTTTTCTTGCTAAAAATGGCTAGCCCAGTTCTATTTTTTAAAAGAAATACCCAAACGAGGCCTGCTTGCTTTATCAGCCCTGCTGGGCTGCAAATCTTTCAAGACGAGGAGAGAGTTTCATTCGGTTTGCCCAAAAATGGGTTGTACATTTTTAAAACACATCAAACCGGGAATTGGTTTCATTTGTTTAATTACAAGATTTTAAATTCCATTGATTTTTATGCATGGACAATTATTTGGATTTTATATTTATATAAATTATTTTTCAAAATAGTTTGAATGTAACTCGATATTTCGGGATTAAAAACAGTTGACCGCACCGAAATATGCAAAATTTCATATAGTTTTTAACTGTGGCCACAATATGGGGTGTAATGCTAACAAAAAGAAGATGGGCTGCAGAAAATTCTTAAGAAATGGAAAATGGGCTGTAAATTATTAGAAATAATGGCAGATGGGTTGTATGCTGTTTTCCACAAATTTGAGCCTGACTTGAGCGCCTACTACAGGTTGACGTGTATGCTTTCCTAAAAATAAGGTTAACGCACATGCAACGCCGTGTCAACTTAGTCAACACATGAGAGCAGTGACTGTTGAATGTCCATCCAATGGCCGTCGTGCTTCTTCAATCTCTCCTCTTCCTGCTCCAGCCGCTCAAACAAGCGCTGACAGGACTGCCAGCTCCCTCCTCTCGCGGCCGACTATGCTGCCGCGCAGGCCTCACCGTCCCATCGTTCTCCCATCGCTAGCCTAGCCATCCCTCTACTCACCCACACCTGCTGTTATTCTACGGCGACGGCGGACGAACCAGTAAACCCTCGCACTCCCCTGTGCGTGGAAAACAACTGCCGAGTTTTCCCTGGCTCCGTGTCGTTCCCTTCCGAGGCCTCGCAGTCACCGTCGTCCACCGCCCTGGTGCTCTCGGCGTGGCGTGATCAACGTGGTCAACGAACGACATGCATCGGAAGTGGATTGTACGTGGAGAGGCTGACAGCTGGGCCCACGGCTGCATGCAAGGAAATTCCTCCTTATTACGTGCAAAATAATGATTCCTCCACCTGACAGCTGGGACCCACCGGAAGGGCCTCTGTATTTCATGAAAAAAATGTTCCCCCGCTGATAGGTCGGACCCATCACCTATATCTTCACAAGCAAGGAAGTGCCTTGTTATTACACAAAAAAATGAATACCCCCTGCTAGTTGGGACCCACCATAGTGGGAGGCTGACTTGTGGGCCTACTAAGATGACGGGGATGGAGGGCTTTGTCAACTTAGTCAATATGAACGATTCTAGCTCCAGATACCATACGATGTCCATCCAACGGCCGTAGTGCTTCTTCAACCTCTGGTCTTCTTCCTCCAGCCGCCCAAATAAGCATCGGCCATGAAGCCTGCTCCTGCATACCGTGTTCGGCTGTGCTTCCACCGCTGGCCATGCCATCCCTCTATACTCACCAACACCTCCTGTTATTCTCTAGCGACGGCAGCCTCACACCGCAGCCGAAGCAGTCAACCCACGTACTCCCCTTCGCGTGGGCATCCACTGCCGCGTCTTCCCCGGCTCCGCGTCATCCCCTTACTGGGCCTCGCCGTCGTCCACCGCCCTGGTGCTCTCGGCACGGCGTGGTCAATGTTGTCAATGAACGACTTCTGTCGGAAGAGTACTGTACATGGAGAGGCTGACAGGTGGGTCCACGGCCACAGCAAGGAAGTGCCTCCTTATTATGCGGAAAATAATTATTCCTCCACCTGACAGCACAGACCCACCGAACGGGCCACCGTATTTTGCGAAAAAAACATTTCCCCTTGGCTGCTGGGACCCACCAGCTACATCTTCGCACGCAAGGAAGTGCGTCCATATTACAGGCAAAAAAAGTGATTCGCCCCCCTGACTGATGGGACCCACCAGCTACATCTTCGCACGCAAGGAAGTGCCTGACAGTCGGGACCCACCTGGTCGAAGCGTACGTAGCTTTGTCATTCTGGTCGTGAACGTGTACGTACATACTGGTCGATGTATAGGAACGCACGTGTCGTAGTAGAGGCGCACATGTGTTGTAGTAGAGGCGCGCACGTAGTATGTACACGTACGTACAACGGCCAGGGTGCAAGAAAGAAAATACAGCCACGTACGTACATACGGGTGGGGTCTCAAACGCCTACTCGTGCATACGTATGGCCAAGGCTCATGTACATGGTTGGGTCAGAAGGGAGAAGTTGCGCCGTCATCGGGTTCATGGGGAGGCAACGAAATGCATCTTCATCGGGGGCAACGGAACACGTGTTGTTCATCCGAAGCCAACCAGCTTGGATGGAACAGCCGATGGAAACGAGGCCTGGCGTACCGCAGAACGGAGGAAACGGCCTTATGTTCGACATACCACGGTCGAAACATGATCTTGTTCATCGGGAGGGGTCTGGCGTACCGCAAAACGGAGGAAAGGGACTTCTATTGGACCTCCTACGGTCAAAACAGGGTCCTGCTGACTGGGAGGGGTGTGGCGTACCGCAAAATGGAGGAAACGGACTTGTGTTGGAGCGCTACGGTCGAAACGGGGGTCCGGTTCAACGGGAGGGGTGTGGGGTACCGTAAAACTGGACTCCACAGGATACTGTTCATCTCCACCGTCGACCTCCTCCAGACTCCACGGGGTATTGTTCATCCACCATCGACCCCTCCAGCCTCCACCTGCGACTGTTCATCCACGGGCTCCTGTTCATCCAGCCTCCACCGGCTACTGTTCAACCAGCCCTCTCCACGGGGTCCTGTTCAACCACCCCTCCACGGGCTACAGTTCATCCAGCCCTCCACGGGCTACTGTTCAACCAGCCCTCCACCGGCTACTGTTCAACCAGCCCTCCACAGGGTCCTGTTCATCCACCGGCTTGATCGATCGGGGTACTGTTCATCCAGGGGCAACGGCCCCTACTGCCACGGGGTTCCTGTTCATCCAACCCCCAGCGGGAACTGTTCATCCAAACCGCCCAACAACGCTCACTGTTCATCCAGAGGCATCATCGATTGGCTTCACTTAGCCGCAGTAGTGAAGGAATTGTTCGATCGGGTTAAGTTAACAGCATCGATCGATCGCTCGGGTTCAGTAACGCGTAGCCTGCAGTGTAATCGATCGGGTTCAGTTGGAGCCCAAAGCCTCGCTCGGGTTTAGTTAGAGCGCAACGCCTCGCACACACATGCGCGCGTATGAGAGAAACGTGCATCGCTCGGCCCCTGACCAGCCACCATAACCGGGAACTCCCTGATATTTTCCTCGCCCTCGCTTCTACCATAGTTTTTTCCGTCATGAACGACCCAAAGAATGTCATGCAGCTGCGTCTCCGGCCTGCCCAAGACGAAAAGCCAATTTTCTACCATGATTTTTTGTCATAGAAGTAGTACCCCACCACATCTATGATGATGTCGGGTTTTGTCACAATTATTGTCATAGAAGTGTCATAAGTATGACATAATTTTTTTGTTCGGCCCAAAATGTCACGGATGTGTCTTTTTTTTGTAGTGACTAGCTCCAGTTCGTCAATATAATGTAGGCATGTATTCCGTAAATAGTCATATGTGCTTATGGAAAGAACTTGCATGACATCTTTTGACCTACCGTCCCGTGGCAGTGGGGTCCGAAGTGACAAGCATTAAGCATAGCAAAGTCATAGCAACATCAATCTTAGAACATAGTGGATACTAAGGATCAAGCCCTAACAAAACTAACTCAATTACATGATGAATCTCATCCAACTCCTCACCGACCAGCGAGCCTATGAAGGAATTACTCACTCCTGGTGTGGAGCATCATGGAATTGGCGATGGAGAAGGGTTGGTGATGATGAAGAACGAAGACCCCCACTCCCTGGAGCCCCAAACGGACTCTAAATCTAGCCTCCCGATGAAGAACAGTAGGTGACGACGGCTCCGTCTCGTGGATCGTGATAATTCTTTCTCCCTGGTTTTTTCCTGGAAAATGGGATTTTATGACGTCAGTTTCAAGGTCTGCGGGGCATCGGGTGGGGACAACCCACCTGGGCGCCCCTGGTGAGGGGGACGTACCCTGGTGGGTTGTGCCCACCTAGGTGCCCCTCTCTGCACGTCTAGGCTCCAGAAATTCTATTTTATTGTATAAAAAATCCTCGCAAAGTTTCGTTCAATTCCAAGAACTTTTACTTCTGCACAAAAACAACGCCATGGTAGTTCTGCTGAAAACAGCGTCAGTCTGTGGTTAGTTTCATTCAAATCATGCAAATTAGAGTCCAAAACAAGAGGAAAAGCATTAGGAAAAGTAGATATGTTGGAGACATATCAACTCCCCCAAGCATAAACCTTTGCTTGTCCTCAAGCAGTTTAGTTGATAAACTGAAAGTGAAAAAGAAAACCTTTTACAAACTCTTTTGCTCTTGTTTGTATAAATAAGCTTAAACAGCACCCAGGTTTTCAGCCAACATTTTAACTAACCATGTCGACAATAACTCTTAAAGATTATATTAACTCATATCAATGACATAATCAGCTAGCGAGCAATAATGAGATATCTCAAACAACAACACATTGTCAAAACAACCATGATATAATATGACAATAGTGGTATCTCACTAGCCCTTTCTGAGACGGCAAAATATAAATGCAGAGCACCTCCAAAGTTCAAGTTGCGACTAAATATTGTAATTCGTGGTAGAATAGATCCAGTGATGATGCACCCAAAATTAGCTACACATAATGCATAAGTCATGACAGTTGTGCTCTCATGTTCTAGCGCTTGTTTTAGAAGGTGATGACACAACATAAAAATAAATAGATAGTCCCTTCATAGAGGGAAGCAGTGATTTGCAGAGGTGCCAGAGCTCAAGCTTTAAAACAGAGGTAAATTATATTTTGGGACATGCACCCATCTCATTTACTTCACGACCATCAGTTATTAATATCTTCCATGCTAAGCATGCTAGTGGCGGTTCCCAAGCGATAAAAGTAAAGGTTTTGACTCCATTGGGAGTTTTTGTTTGATTATTTGAGAGATTAACTCTTTTTCATGTTTGAAGTTTGGGACTGGGCATCCCTATTACCACCCTTTTATCGTGCGATGACGAGTGAATAAACACTCGACCTGAGAATAACCCGCTTAGCATGGAAGATACCAACAACCTCTTGTTGTTCCATGAATGATACAGGCACACAAAAGGATATTTATTTGAAGTTTTTAGAGGTGGCACATGCAAATTTACGGAGGACGATAGGGTAATACCGCATATAGGTAGGTATGGTGGACTCATCTGGAATAACTTTGGGTTCAAGATTTTTGATGTACAAGCAGAATTCCCAGTTAGTACAGGCGAAGGCTAGCAATTAGATTGAGAAGCGGCCAGCTAGAGAGCAACAACAGTCATAAACATGCATTATGCATAAGTAACATTGGACACTAGCATGAGTAGGATATGAACACCATGAACATAAATATCATAGAGGCTATGTTGGTTTTGATTCAACTACATGCATGAACATGTGCCAAGTCAAGCCACTCGAACGTTCAGAGGAGGATATCATATCATCATAGTACATCACAATTATTTGAACGCTATGTTGATATCCAAGATAAATCATTATCCACTCCTAGCTACTTATGCATGGCATGAGAAATTATAATCTCTAATTGTCATTGCAAACATGTTGAATCATAATGGTATGAATCATGGATACTAGGTTAAACATATTTACACAAACAGAACAAGTCGAGTTCATACCCGTTTCTCTCTGCCATGGCCAGTTCATCAAATATCGTCATTATTGGCTTTCACTTGCATGACTGAACGATATGAAAATAATAAAAGTGCAAGAGTGTCGTGGACAGGAGAAGACAAGGTAAAATGAGCTCTTTATTAGATCAACAATTATTCATATGAGAACCACTCAACATTTTCATCGTGGTCTTCTCCTCGGTACAACTAGAATAAAAAGAAAAGAAATTCAGAAAAACACATTGAAATATTTTTGGAGTTTTTGGTTTTCTTGAACAAGCAAATAAAAGGGAAAAGCAAAAGGAGAAAAACTATTTATACAAGAAAGCTCCCAACAAGAAAAATAAGAACAAGGTAATCTTTTTGGGTTTTCTTTTTAATACTACTACTAAACATCCATAGAAAGTAAATTGTAACATCCCAAATTTTCAATTTGGAATGTTATACATTAGATCATCATTGCATATCATATTTTATTTGCTCTTTGGGTTGATCCTAGAAATTCCGCGCAACTCAAGGACCTACGGAGAGAGTTGGGGATTTCGTTATTTTCATATTTGAGGTTTTCTCGAATTATGAAAAGAGGAACATTTGATTTTAATTATTTTCCTCTGAATTATTTCTTTTATTAAAAATGAAAGAGAGAGGATAAAATGACTTCCTCAAAATAAAGAAATATTAGAGATTTAATATTAAAATCAAATAAGGTTTTTATTTTGGAGTTTTTCGCTGTTTTATTTGAATTTAGGAAAAATGCGCGTTTTTCAAAATTGCATTTAGGCCCGAAATAAATGTTCACTTTGTCCGGCTTGATTTTAGAAGTCGGGGAAAATTTATTCGGGATTTTTGGAGTCCGTTTAGTATTTATTTTCTTTCTTTTTCTGCACGTCAAATTATTTAAAAAAAGTCGACCGAATTAGGGCCGTACTCGGCCAGGACTTCTCGGGCCAGGCCTTTATAAGCCGCCGCCCCACCCGAAAACCCTAACCCTAGCCGCACCCGCCGTCGCTGCCGCGCCGCCGCCCGCCACCCGCGCCGGAGCCCCCCGCTGCCCGCCACCCGCGCCGGAGCCCGCCGCCACCGCCTCCCGCGCTGCCGCCCGCGCCGCCTCGCCGGGGCTTGTCGCCGCCCCGCCAGACCTCCCGCCGCCGCCGACTTGCCGGATCCCGCCAGAGTTCGAGGTAGCCGCCGGTTTTAAAAAAATGATCGGTTCTATTTCGTAAACCCTAGATCCTTTTTTCTAGATTCGGTTCGGTTTATTTTCTTTGGTTTAGTTGTTTAGCAAACGGCCGCTTTTACGTTCGTTTTACGAACGGTTTTCATCGTTTAGCCGCAGACAGCGAACGTTCATTTGTTAGCCTGTTCGCCGCTTTTCTTTTTCTCGGATTTTCCATGATTATTTTTTATCACGATTTCTGATCCGATTTTCGTTTTAGTTTAACTTTTCGCTCGTTTATCGGAATCAAGCGATTCAAGCGCCTAGAGTTTCGTCTCGAAACCCTCTTTTAGTTTAACCAACTCAAACAAGTTTTTGGTTCTGTAAAAAATGACTTAGATCCAAATTAGTAAACGAAGCTTGTTTCTTTCGCCGTTTGCCTTTCGTCGCTTCGTTTGATTTGTTTCTTTTTGCAAAACGGAGTTCTTAAGTTGAACATTCTGGTTTGATCTCTTATTTTAGTTTTATCTATGCATTAGATGAGTACTTATTGTATGCTTGTTTGTTTGCGTTAGAGTACCCGGAGTGCGCCGCTTGCTACTTCGAATCTCTAGGTTTCATGGATCATCAGCAAGGCAAGTAACACTTTGATCATACCATTTAACTACCCAGTTTTATTGCATTAGATCAATCCCCAAACATTGCATGATTAGGATCTAATTAAATTGTGGGTTTTGGGGAAGTAGATGAGGTAGTACCTATTTCCTGTTTTATTATCAAACCCTTGAAGTTACTTCTACGTTTGCTTATATTGCCATGCTATGCTAGTAGACGTGGATTGGGTGGGTGTATCCATGACAGATGTGAGATTGTTAATTAACGGTTTATTTAAGATGGCAACTTTCATACACATCTGGGTGGATTGAGGCACCTAGGTATTCCAGCGATTGTCTGTTTTTCTTTATGGACCGCCACCCAGGCTCAAAGGGATCATGAGATTATTTCATACTAGAAACTTCCGTGTGCAGCCACAAGCTACTATGGGCTCTAGCATAGTTGATTAAGTCGTGCGAACTCTTACTGTGGTAGACTAACAGATGTAGGGGAAAGTAGGTGTAACTGTCTACCCGATCGTAAGGTGTTAGCGCTTCTGAAAGACTATGTCTCGGTCATCCGTTTCTCAAACACCATGTACTGCGAGAATCCCAATGGAAGAGATCGAGTCTTGTGAGGAAAAGTGCGCAAACCTCTGCAGAGTGTACAAACTAATCATGATTAGCCGTGTCCCCGGTGATGGACGTTTTGAGTACCTAGTACTTGGATTATCATGTGAATCTCATCATGTGACTTTAAATAATTTTGTTCGATTTTAATGATGATGTTTAATTGGGATTGAGAGGGTGTCTACGCTCTCAATGTTTAACAACTACCATGATAGTTAAATAAAATTTATTCCTCTGCAGTAGGGAAAATTTGGCTTTACGCAAAACTGTAACCATAGAGCTTTCCACCAGCCATATATGCATGTAGTATAGCCTATTTCTGTTCATTACTCTCTATGTGTTATTTTGCCAGCATATTCCATGTGCTGACCCGTTTTCGGGCTGCAACGTTCATGTTGCAGACTTTTCAGACGACGAGTAAAGAGCTTTAGGTCATGGTTCTATACTCAGTGATGCCGTTGGAGTTGATGGACTCACTTATCTTCCAAGCCTTCCGCTGTTATCGTTATTAGATGGCCTTAAGCCATATTACTTGTAATAAGTTCTCTTTTGAGACACTCGTTGTAATAAGTGTGTGATTGCTACTCTGTTATAAATCCTTCAAGTACTCTGCGTGTCAGCATTACTGATCCAGGGATGACACAGAAGCATAGAGATCGGACCGTTTGAGGTCTAGTCACTACAAGATGGTATCAGAGTACACGCTGACTGTAGGACACGACCACTAAGATAAAGACCTGGATCACTACTCACTCTTCTCATTTCTAACTCCTCATCCTTTCTACTCTTTTAGGATGGCGGATGCAAGGAACAAGTTCACACAACCGGATGAAGATACACCCTTTGGACGCTACCTGAAGGAAGTCACTAAGTACCTGAACATCGGAGTACCAAGCTTCACCGGGACCTACAACGCCACTTTACCCGAGGAGGAGCGCTGGATGATTCAAGTTCAAGTTCCAGGAAGGACGTTCATGCCAGTCACCGAGCCCATCGAGTTTTCCTTTGATGCACCAACCTGGAGTCTAGGAAAGAGCATGGCAGCCCACATCGCCATGGGACGTATTGGAGAAATTTACCGCAATGATCTCAAGGATACTATCTACCAGATTTGTGGGCGCCGAGATGAACACTGGGAAATGATCAGCACCAAGAAGGATAGATCAATTGCAGATTTTATCCAGGAGTTAAACCAGCACATTCAATGTCAGGAGAACCAGATGTGCGTAGACATGATAGATCTGAAGAAGGCGATGACAAGAATCATGGAACTGGAGGAAGAACTCAAGGCTACACGTGAAGATTATGAGGAGGAAATCATCGTACTAGTGGAGAAGAATGACGACCTGATTAAGAAGATCGGAATATTCATGGGAGACCCTACACCAGTAGAAGAAGACGAAGAGCCCAAGGAGATTCGCCCGGAAGACTACATCATCATCGACGACACCGACTCTGACCTGAGCGATGATGACTACGTTGATGAAGCTGGAGAAGATATCATGGAGTCTGCAACCGAGGAATATTTCTAGAAGACCACCACATCAGTAGTAGTATTCCACCATGTAAGAGTAGTCCGAGCACTTTTGCGATACTTCTAGATCGATTGTATGCCCTTGATTGATTGAGTGAAAATGTTTGTGTTTGTCTCATGTGCATATGGGTAGTGCCTTCTCATTAGAACTCATTCTATTCTTATCTCTCCCCTCTAAACCCATCAGATGCCTCCGAGACGTGACAATGGATTTTCATTTCCACCGGAGCTCACTCAGTTGATCCAGCAGCAGAATGCATTGATGCAGTTGCTAGTCCAGAACAGAATCAGGGGAACAACAACAACAACCCACCACCACCACCACCTGTTGATCACTTAACCCGTTTCCTTAGACTGAATCCGTCGGTGTTCTCTAGTAGCACCGAGCCTATAGTAGCAGATGATTGGCTCCGCAAGATTGGAAGGGAGTTAACCACTACAGGATGTACTGATGCTGAGAAGGTGCGCTTTGCCGCACATCAGTTGGATGGACCAGCGGCATCATGGTGGGAGAATTACACTGTCACCTACCCTATAGCCACGGTGACATGGGACCAATTTCAGCAGGCTTTCTGTACTGCCCATGTTTCAGCAGGAGCTATGGCCATGAAGAAGCGTGAGTTTCGCAACTTGCACCAAGGAGGATGGACAGTTGGCCAATACGTGGATGACTTTAGTAAGTTAGCATGTTATGCCCCGGATGACGTTGCTACAGATGCAGCTAAGCAGTAGAAGTTTTTGGAAGGACTGAATGATGAGTTGAGCATGCAGTTGATGGTAGCAACCTGCAACAACTACCAGGAACTGGTAGATCGTGCTCTTATGATTGAAGGGAAGCAGCAGCAGATTGAGAACCGCAAGAGGAAGTATGGACAAGGGAAGTACAATTCAGGAGCTCAGCAGAAGCCACGTTTTACCCCGAAAACGGGAGGATATTTTCAGCATACCCATGGAGGAGGGAGTTCGCATAATCATAATGGCCCCAAGAACGGTAATGGGAATGGGGGAAGCAACGGTCAGAACCGTACCAACCCATCAACCCTAGCGAAGAGAGACCTGAGCCAAGTCACTTGTTATAAGTGTCAGAAGACCGGACATTATGCTAATAAATGTCCTGAAACTCGGAATGGAAATGGCAATGGAAGCTCTGGGAAGAAGCCGAACCCTTTCAACAGGGGACAAGTGAACCACGTTAACGTGGAGGAGGTTGAAGCCCAGCCAGATGCAGTAATCGGTAAGTTTTTGGTTAAGTCTTTTATTGCAATCGTTCTTTTCGATACTGGTGCATCGCATTCATACATATCAAGGGGATTCGTGGATAAGTATAAACTGCCCACCAAGGTTCTTAGAACACCTATGTTAGTAAGCTCACCAGGAGCGGAGTATATGGCCAGTAAAGGATGTTTTCAAGTGCCATTGAGTATAGGTAGGCATGTGTTTCCCTCGGATTTAATCATTTTGGAATCGCAAGGTTTGGATGTAATTTTGGGTATGGATTTTGGCTATCGATGTATGGAGGAAACATCGATTGCGCCAGTAAGTCGATTTTGCTTACCACCCCAGAAGGGAGAAGGATCAAGTATGTATCACGGCATGTGCCGAATAGGACTCAAGTAAATTCCCTAACAGGAGTTGTACATGAGGAAGTACCGGTGGTAAAGGATTTTCCAGGTGTATTTCCAGAAGAGTTGCCAGGCATGCCACCGGATAGGGACATTGATTTTTTGATTGAGCTTTTGCTAGGCACAGGACTAATATCTAAGAGACCGTATAGAATGCCTGCAAAGGATTTGGAGGAGATTAAGAAGCAGATTAAGGATTTACTGGATAAGGGATATATTCGCCCAAGTTCGTCACCTTGGGGATCACCAGTACTTCTAGTGGAAAAGAAGGATGGATCGTTAAGGATGGTTGTTGATTATCGAGGATTGAATGAAGTGACGATCAAGAATAAGTACCCACCGCCGATGATCAATGATCTGTTTGACCAATTGCAAGGAGCAAAGGTATTTTCCACGATCGATTTGCGATCAGGATACCACCAGTTGAAGATTCAAGAGCAGGACATACCTAAGACAAAGCTTTTACTATGAGTTATGGGCTGTACGAGTATACCGTTATGTCATTTGGTCTGACTAACGCACCAGCTTATTTTATGAAATGATGAACAAAGTGTTTATGGAGTTTTTGGATAAGTTCGTCATAGTGTTCATTGATGATATACTGGTTTACTCAAAGAATGAAGAAGAACATAAAGAACATTTGCGTTTGGTACTTGGTAAGCTCAGAGAACATCAGTTATATGCCAAATTCAGCAAATGTGAGTTTTGGTTGAAGGAAGTGGGATTCCTCGGACATGTTATATCCGGAGAAGGAATAGCTGTAGATCCCACCAAGGTTGTCACTGTGACAAATTGGGAAGCCCCAACAACAGTTGGAGAGATCCGGAATTTTCTTGGACTCACAGGATACTACCAGAGATTCATTGAAAATTTATCGAAGATTGCAAAACCTATGACAGAGTTGTTGAAGAAGGATACCAAGTTCAATTGGATTGAGGAATGTGAGGGCAGTTTCCAGGAGTTGAAGAAACGTTTGGTTACCTCGCCAGTGTTGATTCTGCCAGATCAGCGCAAGGATTATGAGGTGTATTGCGACGCTTCTCGTCGAGGACTTGGAGCAGTGCTTATGCAGGAGGGAAGAGTTGTTTCGTATGCTTCACGATAGCTTAAGCACCATGAGTTGAATTATGCTACACATGATTTGGAGTTAGCAGCCGTAGTGCATGCATTGAAGACATGGAGACATTTTCTCATCGGAAACCATTTTGAGGTGTAAACGGATCACAAGAATTTGAAGTACATCTTCACGTAGAAGGAGTTGAATCTCAGGCAAAGAAGATGTTTGGAGCTCATCAAGGATTATGACATGAGATTGCATTATCACCCCGGAAAGGCTAACATAGTAGTTGACGCATTGAGCCGCAAGAGCCATGTCAACACACTAATGACCAGAGATTTACCAAAGGAGTTAGTCGAGGATCTTCACGAGATGTGTATGGAGATAATACCGAGAGGCTATGTAGCAACATTGGAGATTCAGTATACTCTGATGGATAAGATCAGAGAAGCTCAGAAGACCAACAAGGAGATTGCCACCATAAAGGAGAAGATGAGCAAGGGAAAAGTTAAAGGTTTTCGTGAGGATGAACACGATACCTAATGGTTTGAGGACCGCGTTTATGTGCCTAATGACCTGGAGATCAGGAAGCTAATTCTACAAGAGGCCCATGATTCGCCATACTTGATTCACCCAGGAAATACCAAGATGTATTTGGATTTGGAGGATACTTTCTGGTGGACCGGAATGAAGAAGGATATTGCGGAGTATGTAGCCGTTTGTGATGTATGTCAGAGAGTAAAGGCAGAGCATCAGAAGCCAGCAGGATTGTTACAGCCATTGCCGATACCCGAATGGAAGTGGGATAAGCTAGGCATGGATTTTATCACGGGATTACCCAGGACCCGCTCAGGCTATGACTCGATATGGGTTGTAGTCGATCGCTTGACGAAGGTAGCTCATTTCATCCCAGTAAAGACCACTTACACCAGTGCTAAGTTGGCAAAGATATACATGACCAGGATCGTATGTATGCATGGAGTTCGGAGGAGCATTGTATCAGATAGAGGAACTCAATTTACCTCAAAGTTCTGGAATCAGTTGCACGAAACTTTGGGTACCAGGCTAGAGTTCAGTACAACTTCTCATCCACAGACCGATGGACAGACCGAGAGAGTCAATCAGATTTTGGAGGATATGTTGAGAGCTTGTGCACTAGATTATGGATCTAGTTGGGATGACAATTTGCCATATGCGGAGTTCCCTTACAACAATAGTTATCAATCCAGTTTGAAGATGGCCCCTTTTGAAGCCTTGTACGGAAGAAGGTGCAGAACACCATTGTCGTGGGACGAAGTTGGAGACCGCCAGTTGTTTGGACCAGATTTGATTAAGGAGTCTGACAGAAAGTGAAGTTGATTCGCGATAGGCTTAAGATAGCCCAGTCCAGGCAGAAGAGCTATGCAGATTCTAAACGCAAGGAGACAGTTTACAAAGCTGGAGACACAGTTTATCTTCGTGTATCCCTGCTTCGAGGAGTTAAGCGTTTTGGAGTTAAGGGAAAATTAGCGCCACGTTTTGTGGGACCATACAAAGTTTTGGAGCGTATGGAAGAAGTTGCTTACAAGTTGGAGTTACCCAAAGGATTGTCGGGAGTTCATGACGTGTTCCACGTTTCCCAGTTAAAGAAGTGCCACGCAGAGATGGCAGATATACCGTTGAGAGATACAGTGCCACTGGAAGCAATTCAGTTGGATAGTGATTTGATCTACGAGGAGAAACCAGTCAAGATACTCGAGTTTGCCAGCCGAGTTACCCGCAACAAGGTTATCCGGTTTTGCAAAGTTCAGTGGAGTCACCACACCGAGGATGAAGCCACCTGGGAGCGAGAGGAAGATCTGTTGAAGGACCACCCTCACCTATTTTCTAGCCAACCCGAATCTCGAGGGCGAGATTCATCTTAAAGGGGGTAGGTTTGTAACATCCCAAATTTTCAATTTGGAATGTTATACATTAGATCATCATTGCATATCATATTTTATTCGCTCTTTGGGTTGATCCTAGAAATTCCACGCAACTCAAGGACGTACTGAGAGAGTTGGGGATTTCGTTATTTTCATATTTGAGGTTTTCTCGAATTATGAAAAGAGGATCGTTTGATTTTAATTATTTTTCTCTAAATTATTTCTTTTATTAAAAATGAAAGAGAGAGGATAAAATGACTTCCTCAAAATAAAGAAATATCAGAGATTTAATATTAAAATTAAATAAGGTTTTTATTTTGGAGTTTTTCGTTGTTTTATTTGAATTTAGGAAAAATGCGCATTTTTCAAAATTGCATTTAGGCCCCAAATAAATGTTCACTTCGTATGGCTTGATTTTAGAAGTTGGAGAAAATTTATTTTGGGATTTTTGGAGTCCGTTTAATATTACTTTTCTTTCTTTTTCTGCACGTCAAATTATTTTAAAAAAAAAAGTCGACCAACTTAGGGCCGTACTCGGCCAGGACCCCTCGGGCCAGGCCTTTATAAGCCGTAGCCCCGAGCCCGTTACCGCCGCCCCACCCGAAAACCCTAACCCTAGCCGCCACCCGCCGCCGCCCGCGCCGGAGCCAACCGCCGCCGCCGCCCGCGCCGGAGCCCGCCGTCGCCGCCGCCCGCCACCCGCGCCGGAGCCCGCCGCCGCCGCCGCCCTGCCGGACTTCCCGCCGCTGCCGACTCGCCGAATCCCTCCAGATTTTTAGGTAGCCGCCGGTTTTAAAAAAAATTGATCGATTTTACTTCGTAAACCCTAGATCCGTTTTTTTTCTAGATTCGTTTTTTTTCTAGATCTGGTTTGGTTTAGTTATTTAGCGAACGGCCGCTTTTAAGTTTGTTTTACGAACAGTTTTTGTCGTTTAGCCATAGACAGCGAACGTTCGTTCGTTAGCCTGTTCGTCGTTTTTCTTTTTCTCGGATTTTTCGTGATTATTTTTGGTCGCGATTTCTGATCTGGTTTTCGTTTTAGTTTAACTTTTCGCTCATTTATCGGAATCAGGCGATTCAAGCGCCTAGAGTTTCGTCTCGAAACCCACTTTCCGTTTAACCAACTCAAACAAGTTTTTGCTTCTGTAAAATTTTACTTGGATCCAGATTAGTAAACGAAGCTTGTTTCTTTCGCCGTTTGCCTTTTGTCGCTTCGTTTGATTTGTTTCTTTTTGCAAACCGGAGTTCTTAAGTTGAACTTTCTGGTTAGATCTCTTATTTGAGTTTTACCTGTGCATTAGATGAGTACTTATTGTATACTTGTTTGTTTGTTTGCGTTAGAGTACCCGGAGTGCGCCGCTTGCTACTTTGAATCTCTAGGTTTTGCGGATCATCAGCATGGCAAGTAACACTTTGATCATACCATGTTACTACCCAGTTTTATTGCATTAGATCAATCCCCAAACATTGCATGATTAGGATCTAATTAAATTGTGGGTTTTGAGGAAGTAGATGAGGTAGTGCCTATTTCCTGTTTTATTATCAAACCCTGGGAGTTACTTCTACGTTTGCTTATATTGCCATGCTATGCTAGTAGACGTGGATTGGGTGAGTGTATCCATGACAGATGTGAGATTGTTAATTAATGGTTTATTTAAGGTGGCAACTTTAATACACATATGGGTGGATTGAGGCACCTGGGTATTCCAGCGATTGCCTGTTTTTCTTTATGGAACGCCACCTAGGCTCAAAGGGATCATGAGATTATTTCATACTAGAAACTTCTGTGTGCAGCCACAAGCTACTATGGGCTCTAGCATAGTTGATTAAGTCGTGTGAACTCATACAGTGCTAGACTAGCAGATGTAGGGGAAAGTAGGTGTAGCTATCTACCCGATCGTAAGGTGCTAGCGCTTCTGAAAGACTATGTCTTGGTCATCCGTTTCTCAAACACCATGTAGTCCGAGAATCCCAACGAAGGAGATCGAGTCTTGTGGGGAAAAGTGCGCAAACCTCTGCAGAGTGTACAAACTAATCATGATTAGCCGTGTCCCCGGTTATGGACTTCTTGAGTATCTAGTACTTAGATTATCATGAGAATCTCATCATGTGACTTTAAATAATTTTGTTGGGTTTTAATGATGATGTTTAATTGGGATTGAGAGGGTGTCTACGCTCTCAATGTTTAACAACTACCGTGATAGTTAAATAAAATTTATTCCTTTGTAGTAGGGAAAAATTGGCTTTACGCAAAACTGTAACCATAGAGCTTTCCACCAGCCATATATGCATGTAGTATAGCCTATTTCTGTTCATTACTCTCTATGTGTTATTTTGCCAGCATATTCCATGTGCTGACCCGTTTTCGGGCTGCAACGTTCATGTTGCAGGCTTTTCAGACGACGAGTAAAGAGCTTTAGGTCATGGTTCTATACTCAGTGATGCAGTTGGAGCTGATGGACTCACTTATCTTCCAAGCCTTCCGCTGTTATCGTTATTAGATGGCCTTAAGCCATATTACTTGTAGTAATTTCTCTTTTGAGACACTCATTGTAATAAGTGTGTGATTGCTACTCTGTTATAAATCCTTCAAGTATTGTGCGTGTCAGCATTACTGATCCAGGGATGACACTGAAGCACAGAGATCGGACCGTTTGAGGTTTGGTCGCTACATAAATTAACTACACCTATTTTTTTGGTTTTCTAAAGTTTTTCAAACACACGAGAGGAAAGCAAGAAAATAAATCTAAGCATGGATAATACGATGAAAAAGTGTGAACACCGACAAATGGAATGATATGTGGACATGAATGTAATGTCGGTGAGAACACGTACTCCCCCAAGCTTAGGATTTTGGCCTAACTTGGTAGTCCGTTAGTAGCCTGGATGGTAGTAGGGATCCTGAGGAGCAGGCATCCACTCATCCCACTGCTGAGGCTCCTCCTCTGCCTCTGCAGTAGCCTAAACGTTCCGGTAGGCGATGATATCCGCAGGCATAATCCTATATCCGCCCTGGCAATAGAATCAAACAAAGCAGGTGCAGGCAAGGGAATAATATCATGAGTTTAAAGCTAAAGACCAGGTTATAAGGAATGGGGATGTTATGATAATGTCGTGCAAGAAAATGATGGTGTTCCATGGCCGCACGGTCTAGGTAAACCTTGGTCAAGGGGTAATCATGAGGGTGTATCTACACATTAAAGCGTGCCGCCAAACGAGTAGCAAAAATCCCACCATGGATTTCACCCTGGAATTTATTAAGATGGAGGCGACGAGCCACAATAGCTCCCAAGCTATGAGTGTTGTCGCCCTCTAGTGCTCGGCGTACAACAGCAAAGTCTGGTGCACTGAGCGCAACTACTTTCTTTCTAGCAAGCAAGCACTTAGCAACAAATAAAGCAAAATAATGTACGGCAGGAAAGTGTATGCTAGCAGCCATGGTGGCTGACACCCCTCTCTCATCTCCCATTGTCAAAGTGCGATAAAAGTCCTCAAACTCACTCGGCCTAGGCTCAACTAAGCTCCCATCAGAAGGGATCAGGCATATGTTACAAAAATTCAGTAAGTGGTATGTGATGGTTTTCAGCATATAAATCAAAGCTCATTTCAGGAGGATTATTTCTAGGCAGGAAAGTAAAACTTTGAACAAAGATGTTTGTGAGGATTTGGTGCTGGTCACACTCATCTGCAATGAAGTCGGTGAGGCCGGCATTAGCAGCATATTGTGTGAACTCCTGGAGAATTCCAGCCTCTTCCAGGAACGGGGTGTGCGGCCACTCGCATGGCCGTACCTCCACCAACCTCCGAGGGTGGAGATCACTGTCAGAAGACTCCCCAATAACACCCTTGGAGTTCTTCTTAGAGCCAAACTTCCTAAAGATATTCATGTCCGCGTACAATTTTCTGAAAATAAAAATTTTCGGGTGACAAAAATTTGTCAACAAAACTTTATTAAATTGATAGCAACTACACATAGGGGTACATAGAGGCCATAGAAAACATTCAAACTACTTAGAACTCTCAGAATTCAACATGCAAGCTCATCTATAGCAGCACCAAGAGTAGCTAATTATTCAAAATATAAACCACCAGAACAAAAACTAATTTTTTGACTGTACACAGTAGGGCAAAACCCCACTGCAATTTTTATTATTATAAGGTAAAAAAGACAAAGAGGTTCAACTATACATAAGGCTTGAGATAAGCCAGGAAAGCAAAAAAAAGGAAAAAAAAACTAGAGAGAAAACTAGGAACTAGGATTACAGCACAAGAAAGTCAAGCCAAGAACAGTAGGCTCCAGTATAACTCTTCTTAATTCTAAATCTTAGAAGGTTGAGCTCCTCCAGGAAGATAGCTTTCCACCTCTGAATGCTAGGTTGAATTGCTTGGAAGATCAAATTGTTCCTTGAGATCCAAATAGCCCAAGAAGCAAGGATGATTATTTCCATGAAAAAAGGCACCTGAAGCTTCTGTTTGAGATCAAGAAAAGCTTCCAGAATAGAGACATTTACCTGTCTTGAAGGGCAAATCAAGTCCCAACATTGAACGGCAAAAGGACAGGTCCAGAAAAGGTGTTGGAGAGTTTCTTCCTGTGGACAATTGTTGATAGCACAGCTGTAGTTGGCCAAATGAAAAGTTTTCCTTCTCAGAAGATTTCTAGTATTGAGCCTGTCATGAAGTAGTCTCCAAAAAACACCTTGTGTTTTGGCTGACAGGAGCTGTTCCAGATCCAGTTGAACTGTTGTGGCACAATTTTAACTCCCATCATAACTTTATATGCTTTAGCAACTGAGAATTGTTCATTTCCCCAAATGTAACTCCAAGTGTCAGTGCAATCTAGTGCATCAAAAGCCCTTAAAGCAATGCAAATGTCCTCCATAGCCTCAAATTCCTGGAAAGCTTGCACAGTCAGGGGTAGATGGAATAGATCCTCTAAGTATTCTACTTGGAGAAAGGTGTGGACATTAGCATCCTTGTTCTTCACAAAAGAGAATAAATGAGGGAACATGTCTTGCAAACAAGCTGAGTGCCAAAGATCAGTCCAAAATAAAGCACTCTTGCCATCACCTATGTTGCATCTGGCCAAAGACTTATAATTATCAATAAGCTAAGGTTTGCCTTCCACTGAAATGATCCAATCCAGCTATTACCAGGCAGTGAATCATTGTTGTAATATGATTCCCAGATCAAGTTGACCCAGGGAATATTGTGTTTGTTATAGAAGTTGTGCAGATTCGTAAGTAGCAGGGCCTTATTCTGAACAAAGATATCCATGACTCCCAAACCTTCCTGATTTTTAGGTCTACACATAGTGCTCCATGCCACCATGGCAGGTCTGTGGTCCTCCAGATCAGGGCCTCTCCACAGGCAATGTCTCAAATACTTTATGGCTTGGGTTTTGATGGTGACAGGCACATCAAGGCATCCCATGAGATAGATCAACAATGAATTTAGGACACATTTTACCAACAGAAATCTTCCAGCCATTGTCATAAAGGAGGACAAACCCACAAGTTTCCTTTGCAGTCTTGTGACAAGAGGGAAACATTGCTCAACAGTAGGCTTATGAAGGCCTAAGGGTGCTCCCAAATATTGGATTGGAAAAGATTCCTTCTTGCAATGAAAAGTATTTATCAAAATCTCCACCTTCTCTTCTGACACATTTATTGTAATCATACTGGATTTATTGTAGTTTACTTTAAGGCCAGTGGCATCTACAAAAGTATTGAGGAGGGTTTTGAGGCAATGTAGATTCTTGGCATCTGCTTGTAGAATAACCAGGGTGTCATCAGCATACTGGACAATTGGAAAGTCAGGGCATGACTCCACTTGCAAGGGAGCAGATAATAATCCCAGTTGCATTGCCTTGTTGAGAACTGACTGAAGAAGGTCTGCAGCAAGCACAAACAGGAGAGGGGATAGAGGGTCCTCCTGCCTGACACCTCTAAGACAATATAACTTTTTTCTAGGGACACCATTTAGCAAGATAGCAGATGTAGCAGAAGTGAAGAGCATTTTGATCCATGAAATCCATCTGTCCCCAAAACCTTTGGCCTTTAAAATATCCAGCATTGCCTGGTGCTCAATTGTGTCAAAAGCCTTTTCAAAGTCCAGTTTAAGTACAATAATTTCATCTTTAGACTTATGACATTGGTGTAGATATTCATATGCCCAACCCAAACAATCATGTATAGATCTTTCTTTAAGAAAACCATATTGGTTGATGTGAACCAACTTGATAATTACCTTCTGCAACCTGTTTGCCAGCAGCTTAGTGACAAGCTTCAGACAGCAATTTAGTAAAGAGATTGGCCTAAAATCATTTTCTGTCAAGGGAGTACTCCCCTTTGGAATGAGGGTAATGTATGAAGTATTTAAGCTCTCAAGAGAAATTTGCCCTGCATGGAAATCATATATGAATTTGAGCACATCTCCCTTAATAATGTCCCAGCAAGACTTGAGAAATTCATTGTTAAAACCATCAGGGCCTGGTGATTTGTCTGTTGGAAGATCTTTGACCACAGCATCAATTTCCTCTTCGGTAAAAGGTAATTCAAGTTTATCAAAAATATCTGAATGTTGTCTCTGCCCAAACAAGGAAACTAGATCAAAATGCATTGAGGTTTTTTGAGATGTGCCCAGTCTTTTTTTGTAAGTTTCCAATAGTATTGCAGCTTTCCCAGCATGATCAGATACCTCAACTTGGTCATCATTTTGGAGTACAGCAATATGATTATGCCTGTAGTTAATTGAGGCTTTAGTGTGAAAAATTTTGTGTTCTCATCTCCAAACTTCACCCCCTTGATTTTCCCTCTTTGCTTCCAATAAATCCCCCGAAACAGTTTTGGACAAACGGTGGAGTCACATACCAAGCAACAATCCCCCGAAACAGTTTTGGAAATAGAACTTCGAGCAAAGAGATCGAAATCTGCGGGTTTGAGAACAAGAACACATGAGAGAGAGCAATGGAGATTTTTTCTGGAGGTAAGTGATGATGTGGTATGAAGAGGTAAGTAGGGGGGCCATGTGGGGACCACAACCCACCAGGGCGCGCTTGGGGGTCCTAGCGCGCCCAGGTGGGTCGTGCCCACCTGGTGCACCTCCCTCTAATATTATTTGCACTAGAAATTTAGAAATATTCAGAAAAAATCATATTAAATTTTCAGAGCATTATGAGAACTTTTATTTTTTGGTCATTTTTTATTGCACGAAAAATTCAAAAAACAGAAAAAACATGGCATTTTATTTTATGTAACTAATAAAAACAGAAAACAAAAAGTAAGGACAGAAGGTAGTGCTTACTAAATTCATCAACTTCATACCGCTCAAAAATGATTCATTAATAAGGTTGATCAGGTCTTATTAACAACCATTTTCGATTAGCATGAAACCGAAGAACTTTCATAAATCACTAAGTTACCTCAATGGGGATATGAATGTCCCCAACAATAAGCATTTCATATTTATTTTTTACAGTAGGTAGAGGTATTTGAAAACTTCCAGTACTGATTGTCGGAGATTTTTCAATAACATTAATACCATTCACTTGGAATTGTTTCTTCGGAAATTACACCGTATGCTCTTTACCATTGATATAAAAAGTGACCTTGCTTTTATTGCAATCAATAACATCCCCTGCAATATTCAAGAAGGGTCTACCAAGTATAATCGACATGTTGTCGTCCTCGGGCATTTCAAGTATAACAAAGTCAGTCAAAATAGTAACATTAGCAACAACAACGGGCACATCCTCACAGATACCGATGGGTATGGCAGTTGATTTATCAGCCATTCGCAAAGATATTTCAGTAGGTGTGAGTTTATTCAAGTCAAATCTTTTATATAAAGAGAAAGACATAACACTAACACCAGCTCCTAAATCACAGAAAGCAGTTTTCACATAATTCTTTTTGATAGAGCAAGGTATAGTTGGTATTCCCGGATCTCCAAGTTTTTTAGGTACTCCATCTTTGAAAGTATAATTAGCAAGCATAGTGGAGATTTCAGCTTTCAGTATTTTTCTCTTATTAGTAATGATTTCTTTCATATACTTTCCATAAGGAGGCATTTTCAAGATATCAGTCAAGCGAGTACGGAGAAAGATCAACAGGTTTTTGAACCCATGGTTCTCTTTCTTTACCGTGTTTTCTAGCAATGAAGTCTCTTTTATCATACCTTTTATTTTTGGGTTGTGGGTTATCAAGATCAACAGGTGGTTCTATCTCAACCTCATTATCTGGTTCTTTTTCATTATTTTGTTGGGCATTTTCATGAACATCAACATTATCTTTTTCATTATCACTAGGTGGATGTTCATTACCAGATTGAGTTTCAGCATCAGAGATAGAAGTTTCATTTTCATTATCAGGTGGTTACTCTATTTTAGGTTCACTAGAAACATGCAAAGTCCTATCATTTTTCTTCTTCTTTCTCTTTCTAGAAGGACTGGGTGCACTAGTGTTATTTCTTTGTGAGTCTTGTTCAATTCTTTTTGGGTGTCCCTCAGCATAAAGTTGTTCCTGAGTCATTTTACCTCCTCTAGTTGCAACTCTAACAGCAAAGTCATGTATATTATTATTCATTTCATCAAGCAATTCTCTTTGTGATTTAGCAACTTCTCTAATTGGGTTTGTACCATAGAAGCTTGTTTTCCAACACCTCTAAATAACAAGTCACTCAAGCGAGCAATCATATCATAGTTATATTTCAATTTTTTCATAGCATTTGCATTGAAGTGATCTTGTTTTCTAATGTAGTTTTCAAACTCATAAAGGTGTTGACTAGGATGCATCTTGTGAGTATTATCATTATCATTGAATTTCATTAGAGAATCTACCTCTACCACCTTAGGCAGTGGTGATGTATTAATCCCATGTATTTCTTCAATAGGAGGTAAAATTTTAACATCCTCAGCTTTAATACCTCTTTCCTTCTTAGATTTCTTTGCCTCTTGCATATCTTCAGGACTGAGATATAATATACCCCTCTTCTTTGGAGTGGGTTTAGCAGGTGGTTCAGAAAGAGTCCAATCATCATAATTTTTCAATATGTTATTCAATAATTCTTCAGCTTGCCCAACAGTACGTTCCCTGAAAACACAACCAGCACAACTATCTAGGAAGTCCCTAGAAGCATCGGTTAGTCCATTATAGAAGATATCAAGTATTTCACTTTTCTTAAGAGGATGATCAGGCAAAGCATTAAGTAATTAGCAAAGCCTCCCCCCGGCTTGTGGGAGACTCCCTTCTTTAGTTTGCACAAAGTTAAATATTTCCTGTAAGGCAGCTTGTTTCTTATGAGCAGGAAAATATTTTTCAGAGAAGTAATAAATCATATCCTGGGGACTACGCACACAACCAGGAGCAAGAGTATTGTACCAAGCTTTAGCATCACCCTTTAATGAGAAAGGAAATAATTTGAGAATGAAGTAATAACGAGTCTTATCATCGTGAGTAAAAAGGGTGGCTATGTCATTCAACTTAGTAAGATGTGTCACAACAGTTTCAGTTACATAACCATGGAAAGGATCAGATTCAACCAAAGCAATTAACTCTGGGTCTACAGAGAATTCATAATCCTTATCATCAACAAAGATAGGTGAAGTAGCAATCTTAGGATCACATTTCATTCTAGCATTCAGAGATTTTTGTTTATACTTGCATAGTAATTTCTCTAGATCATCTCTATCCCTACAAGCAAGAATGTCCCTAGTTGTCTCCTCATTGATAACATATCCTTCCGGTACCTTAGGCAATTCATATCTAGGAAGGCTAGTTCTAGCAGGTGTTTCAGGAGTTTCAGTCTCAAGCTCATCATCAGATTCAACAACATCATGTTGTATTACTCTAGCAATTTGTTCATCAAGAAATTCACCAAGTGGCACATCATCATTATCAGGCAAGGTACTAGCATCATCATAAGCATCATTCATAGTAGAAGTAGCATCATCAATAACTTGCAACATATTAGAATTGATAGCATGTGGTGGTGTTGCATGTTTACTCATAACAGAAGGTGAATCTAAAGCTGAACTGGATGGCAGTTCCTTACCTCTCCCCTCATCTTTGAGGGATAAATCTTAGTCTTTGGATCCTTCAGATTCTTCATAGTGATAAATTGATAATAATCCCAAGTGACTCAACAAATATAGCTATGCTCCCCGACAACGGCGCTAGAAAAAGGTCTTGATAACCCACAAGTATAGGGGATCGCAACAGTTTTTGAGGGTAGAGTATTCAACCCAAATTTATAGATTCGACACAAGGGGAGCCAAAGAATATTTGAAGGTATTAGCAGCTGAGTTGTCAATTCAACTACACCTGGAGATTAATTGTCTGCAGCAAGTAATCGGTAGCAAAGTAATATGATAGTTTTGATAATAGTGACAGCAGCAACGGTAACAGTAACAGTGATAGCAGTATTTTGTAGCAAGTGTAACAGTGATGATAGCAGCAATATAAGATAAATTCGTAGGCATCGGATCGCTGACTTGTTGGATGATATTCATCATGTGACAGTTATAACCTAGGGCGATATGACACTAGCTCCAGTTCATCAATATAATGTAGGCATGTATTCCGTAAATAGTCATACGTGCTTATGGAAAGAACTTGCATGACATATTTTGTCCTACCCTCCCGTGGCAGCGGGGTCCAAAGTGAGAAGCATTAAGCATAGCAAAGTCATAGCAACATCAATCTTAGAACACAGTGAATACTAGGGATCAAGCCCTAACAAAACTAACTCGATTACATGATGAATCTCATCCAACTCCTCACAGACTAGCGAGCCTATGAATGAATTACGCACTCCCGGTGGGAGCATCATGGAATTGGCGATGGAGAAGGGTTGATGATGATAAAGAACAAAGAACCCCCCCCCTCTCCGGAGCCCCAAACGGATTCCAGATCCGGCCTCCCGATGAAGAACATGAGGTGAGGGCAGCTCCATCTCGTGGATCATGATAATTCTTTCTCCCTGATTTTTTTCTGAAAAAAATAGGATTTTATAGCGTCGATTTCAGGGTCTGTGGGGTCACTAGGTGGGGACAACCCACCTGGGTGCGCCTGGTGAGAGAGGCGCACCCTGATGGATTGTGCCCACCGAGGTGCCCTCTCTGGCACGTCTTGGCTCCAGCAATTCTCTTTTGTTGTATAAAAATTCCTCACAAAGTTTCATTCCATTCCGAAAACTTTTATTTCTGCACAAAAACAACACCATGGTAGTTCTGCTGAAAACAACGTCAGTCCGGGGTTAGTTTCATTCAAATCATGCAAATTAGAGTCCAAAATAAGAGAAAAAGAGTTAGGAAAAGTAGATACGTTGGAGACGTATCAACGAAATCCGAACAAAATGGATGTTCATTTGGGGGAGTTGGCCTAAGACGTGTTCTCATAATATTATGTGGTTGCATTTGTTTGTTCGGTGGTTGCATTTGTTTGTTCGGACCGATAGAAACATATTCCCTTCATCCCATAATATAAGAGTGTGTTTGACACTACACTAATGTCAAAAAACACTCTTATATTATGACACTACACTGATGTCAAAACGCTCTTATACTAGTGTAAAAAATGCTCTTATACTATTATAGAAAAATACTCCCTTCGTGCTGTAATATAAGAGCGTGTTTGACACTCCACTAGTGTCAGAAACTCTCAAAATTAGCATCCCAGCCCGTGCAAATGCATGGGTTGACGATTAGTGCATTTTTTTATTCGGACCGACACATTTTTTTATACACCGTGTATCTTGTTACGGAATACTATTAATTTCCTATGTAATTTTGGAGCAAATAAATGCCATAATCTTGGTACGGAGTATTAGTAATCAATTTCGTCTGTAAATAATATTGGGAGCCAATAAATGTCATAATGTTGTTATGAAAAACTAATTAATATTGCGTGGTTATTTTTAGGAGGTAATGAATTTCATAATTGTGTTATGGAATGCTAATAAATTCCTTGTGGATATTTTTGTAGTCGGTCAATCCATACCAACAGGATATTCCATGATGTGCTTATTATTTGAGGATCCAAATTGATTAAGGTGAATTGTAGGAAGGAAACACACCAAAGCAGTAATAAATAAAATGGCAAAAATTGATACTCCAAGAATCGCCCGTGCCTCTATATAAACAGCAGAAGGAACCTGCTAGGTAGCAAGTCTACAACAACCGCAACCAAAAGGACTTAGGGGAAGAAAAGAGTAAACAATTTCGTTATGGCTCTAAACCGGATGAACACAAGTGTTCTGTGCTTGATGGCACTTTTGATGGTTTCAACCACTTTTTTGTCGTGTGATGCATCAGGGAGGAACATAGGTAAAGTTATATTTAATAGAGCTTATCAACTACGAGACGCTTATTTTGGGATGAACTACTAGACGCTTATTTTGAGATGAAGAGAGTAGTATATAGGAATTTGTGGTTATAGTGATTTAAAATTTCTTCATAGAGGTAGTAGTAATTAAATACCAGGAGGGTAGTAGTAATGACATAGAAGATGTCGATCAGTAGCTGTTTTGCCTGTGTTTGCATAGTACAAGGTTTTCATAGAATTTGAGTTTAAGTACGAGCTGCAACAGACTCTGACGGCACCTTTTGTTTTTGATTGTTGTAGGCCTGGAAGACGGCACTTGTAGTGGATAGAGATAATTGCATTTATAGTCCTCATAGTCGCTGACCACGTTCAACTTGGTCCTGAAACTTGCGTATTGTTTCAATACGGTTCTGATATATGAAAATACGTGATTAATATGGTCCCTGAGGTTGAAACAACAGTCCTGACTCTACACATTGCGTACGTATCGCGTACTTTCTTGTATGACACATCAGCACGGGGCCACCGTCAGCCTGGGACCTATATGTCAGTGGGAGCGAGAAATAAAATAAACAAAAAGAAAAATGCCCGTCGCCACCAAGCTTCGAACCAGCGACCGCCGGCCCAAATCTGCGCGAGCAAGCCACCACATAACGGGCCCTCTTCCGAAGAATTTAGTTGGACATTCTTTTATATAAACAACATTGTCCATTCCGCCACAGACATTTTTTTTAGGACGCGCGTGCTAGCGAATTATTCCCTCAAAAAAAAAGCGTGTTAGCGAATTAAGCTGGCAGTAGTATTGTTTTTCGCGAAAAGCAGTAGTATTTGCTACTAATAAGATGAGCATGGTTTCGAACCATAGTTTATCTTCTTTTTCGTTTTTTCTGTTTATTTTTTCGTTTCTTCCTTGTCTGTTTATTTTAATTTTTAAAATAATGTTTAAAGTATTCAACATTTATTAGCGCTTACGAAACTAGTTCAGAAATTTTTAACAGATCACATTTTTTGAAAATAGTTTGAAGTTTCAAATTTTGGTCACTGTATAAAAAAATATTACAAGTTTTAAAAAATGTTTTCATTTGCAATTGTTTTTCTTATTATTTTCAAATTGTTTCTGGTTATAAATTATTGTTCAGCAATACAAAAAAATCCCCCTTTTCAAAAAATGATACAAAATTCAAAAGAATGTTATCATTTTTGATGAATTTTTCTTCAACAAGTCCTTTTTCACGCATTTATGTTCTTTGTATCTCTCACATACAAACACATTTATTGATGAAATATTGCACAGTGATATTGCGCCACTATACATGCATATACATACAATTTTGGATTTTTTTCAGGCACTAAAAGTCCTTTTGTTTACCAAAAAATACCATGCGTACTCCCCTGCACCCAATACGTACAGAATTTTTGAAAATGCGATTATTTTTCAAATCATATATTTTTTTACAAATTTGTGAATATGTTTTGTATTCATTAACATTTTTTGAAATTGCGTACATTATTTTAGAACTCGTCAACAAGAATTTATGCATAGGCGAACTTTCTTGAAATTTGGGAACACGTTTTTTTATTCAAAAACAGTTTTTGTTTGTGATGAACATTTTTTGAATTCATGAATATTTTTTTGAATCAGTGAATATTTTAAAAAGATTGTTTTTTTTTACCTTCCCATACGTTGTTTTGAATATATATTTTTATAAATTCGTGGACATTGTTTTGTAGACATGAACCTTTATTTTTGAATCTTGAATTTTTTTTGAATCGATGAACGTTTAAAAAAACACTCACGAATATTTATAAATTCATGATTTTTTTAAAAGACAAAGTGATATATATAATATAATGTGCATCCACATACATGCAGGATCACATGGTTGTTCTGGTGGTTTGCTCGCGTACCAACCTGCTGCAGTTCGCAGGTCCAAATCCCTGCAGCCCGCTTTTTTCATATATTTTGTTTTTTTCTCGGCCCACTGACATATGGGCCTTCTACAAACGTCGCCTGAGCTGGCCCGTGTCACCTACGCAAATACGAGATACATATGCAATGTGTAGAGTCAGAATTGTTGTTTCAACCTTAGGGACCGTATTAATCACGTATTTTCATGTATCGGGACTGTATTGAAGCAATACGCAAGTTCCAGGACCAAGTTGAACGTCGCCAGCGACTACCAGGACTATATATGCAATTATCTCTAGTGGATACGAGGAACCATACGATCCTTCCCCTTGTCCAAATGTTAACGCGTGTGATCACTACTGCAAGCAAGATGGCAAGGGAAGTGGCACCTGCCGTAATGGCGCATGTTGTTGCTCCAAACGTTTGTAGAGTAGGAAAATGACCAAGAATGAAATTTGGAAATAAAGATTCACTTGGGAGCATTAAGAATTGTTTTTGTTACTGGAATAATTTAAATGAAACTTCTTTGTTTTCCTATACTCGCCGTACTTGAACCGCTTTCATGGATCATTTATTTGGACCCGGATATCTTCGGAACATTCTATTAACTGGGAGGGTATTCATGGAATGAGACAGTCCTTGGAGCGATTGTTTCCAAATCGAATGAAAACGAAATGTCAGGCACAGCTCATTTGCTATTGTTGCACTAAAAAACCCCAAAACCCAATAAAGAAAAGGAAAAACAGATGAATCTGGCCAGTCAAATTAGATCAGGTAGTAATGGTTTCCATCTGGCTAGTCAAATCAGATCAATCTTTGATAATGTAATTAATTTACAGTCAGAAACCACCCTTTTCTTTTGGTTTTTGGTTTTTTAGAATCGGGTCAAAAAACAACTTTTATGTGGATATGTTGCGCATTTCGCCCGTTTGAACGACAGCAACCTTTCATCCGGTTCTTCATCCTCGTACTATAGACTTGAATGTCACATTTGGAGAACCACAACCTCTTACGATTATGAACTTTCAAGTCTACCCGCAGTATGGCGTGATTGGATAGGTCCTGCCCAATGCTAGTCATGGATCCTGCCAGCAACTGAGAATCTGTCTCCGTTTGCGAGAACCTAAGCATGTGTCGCGCGGCACAAACATGGAAGCGGATGATATCGTCAAGAGGGCATCAAGGCGACAGCTCCAGGAGCTTGGCGTCTTCGAGGAGCGACTCTTTAAGCCTTCAGTGGCCCCTCCGGCTGCAGAGCCTACGCCACCTCGGGAGGAGCTCCCACCACTAGCAACCTCAGGAGCTCCCGCCTGCGGCCCGACCTCAGGAGCGCGCTTGCTCCTTGCGCTTGAGCCTCAGGAGGGGTGCTGGACTGAAGAATTCAAGGCGTACCTGCTGCGGGGGACACTGCCAGAGAAAGAGGAGGACGCGGAGCGCGTGGCCCGGCAAGCTACAGCGTATTGCATCCAGGATGATGAGTTGTACAGGAAACGACCCAACAATGTTTCTTTGTGATGCATCTCCAGGAAGCAGGGGGCGAGCAGCTAGTTGACATACACGGCAGGGACTGCGGGCATCACTCGTCGTCGCGCACCTTGGTTGGCAAGGCGTTCCGCGGCAGATTCTACTGGCCCACGGCACTCAGCGAAGCAACCAAGCTGGTGAAATCCTGCGAGGCTTGCCAGTTCCATGCCAAGCAAATCCACCAGCCGGCTCAGGGCCTCCAGACCATCCCACTCTCATGGCCGTTTGCGGTCTGGGGGCTGGATATCCTGGGTCCATTCCCTCGAGCGCCAGGAGGCTACCGTTGCCTCTACGTCGCCATCGACAAGTTCACCAAATGGGCGGAGGTGGAAGCCGTCCGCACCATCCCAGCTGGGTCGGCAGTTAAGTTCATCAAGGGCCTCGTGAGCCGGTTTGGGATCCCTAACCGCATCATCACCGATAACAGCACGTAGTTAACTAGCAATCTCTTCAAGACATATTGTGCTAAACTTGGAACGCAGTTTTGCTACGCTTCAGAAGCACACCCCAGGAGCAACGGCCAAGCCAAGCGCGCCAACGCAGAGGTCTTGAGAGGCCTCAAGACCAGGACCTTAAAGAAGAAGCTCGAGGCCTACGGCAGAGGCTGGCACGACAAGCTCCAGTCCGTGTTGTGGTCCATCTGCACCACCGCCACCAAGACGACAGGCGAGACCCCATTCTTCCTCTTCTACGGAGTAGAAGTGGTTCTCCCACACGAGGTCAGGCATCGCTCCACACGGGTCCTGGCATTTGATGAGACGTAGCAGGACAATATGCGAGGGATGGACCTTGTGCTGGGGGAGGAACGCCGCCGTGAAGCCTCGCTCCGGGCGGCAAGGTACCAGCAAGCGCTGCGACGGCACCACTATCACAGCGTCTGCTCCCGGACACTCGAGGTGGGTGATATCGTCCTGAGGTAGGTGCTCTATAGGGAAGGGCTGCACAAGCTCTCACCCATGTGGGAGGAACCATTTAGGATTGCCCGTGTCTCCAGGCCTGGCGCCACGCGCCTGGAGACACAGCACGTGATCCCATCCAGAATGCCTGGAACATCCAGCACCTCCGGAAATTCTACCCCATGAAGCAAGGCCCAATGCCTATGAAGGTCTCCGCTCGTGACACTCTCACATAATAATGAGTGGGGCTGTACATGTTGGGGAACGTAGTAATTTTAAAAAAATTCCTACGCACACGCAAGATCATGGTGATGCATAGCAACGAGAGGGGAAGAGTGTTGTCCATGTACCCTCGTAGACTGTAAGTGGAAGCGTTATGACAACGCGGTTGATGTAGTCGTACGTCTTCACGATCGACCGATCCTACTACCGAAAGTACGGCACCTCTGCGATCTGCACACGTTTAGCTCGGTGATGTCCCACGAACTCACGATCCAGTAGAGCTTCGAGGGAGAGTTCCGTCAGCACGACGGCGTGATGACGGTGTTGATGAAGCTACCGACGCAGGGCTTCGCCTAAGCACCTCTACGATATGACCGAGGTGGATTCTGGTGGAGGGGGGCACTGCACACGGCTAAAAGATCAATGATCAATTTGTGTGTTCATGGGGTGCCCCCTGCCCAAGTATATAAAGGAGCAAGGGGGAGGCCGGCCGGCCCTAGGAGGGCACGCCAAGAGGAGGAGTCTCCTCCTAGTGGGAGTAGGACTCCCCTTTCCTAGTCCCACTAGGAGGGGGAAGGAAGGAGTGGGAGAGGGGAAAGGCAAGGGGGCGCCCCCCTTCCTTGTCCTATTCGGACTCAAGGGGAGGGGGCGCGCGGCCTGCCCTGGCCGGCCCCTCTCTCTCTCTCCACTAGGCCCATCAAGGCCCATTAGCCCCCGCGGGGTTCCGGTAACCCCTCCACTACTAGGAAAAGGCATGTTAGTGGCGCACCTGTTTTGGCCATTAATGGCGCACTACAGGTGCGCCACTATCATCACGCCATTAGTAACTAATACTAATGGTGCACCCCTGGTGCGCCATTAGTATATTAGACAGTAGTGGCGCACCAGGCAGTGCGCCATTAGTATGTCCCATGGTGCACCATTAGTATGCCTCCCAGGGGGCCATATTTACCTTCTGCTCTGGGTTACTAATGACGCACTAACAGACAATGCGCCACTAGTATTGTTACAGCAGTGCGCCACTAATGTGATGTATGGTGCGCCACTAGTATGAATATTAGAATTTTTTTCTTTTCTGATATTTGCACAGGTTACAAAATATATTACTGCACAGAATATAGACAACACCACATAGCAACAGCAGATTTATCGAATACAATAGAAGATTAGTCTCCGAATACAATTCATCATATTAGCTAGTCTTCGAATTCAAAATACCGAACAAAGTTAGAACATTACAAGTCTCGAGACCACGAGTAGCGAGTTTGTCTTCACATTACAAGTTGTGATCGATCATCTAAACTACCATCACATAGAAGAGAGTTGCGGTCATCACGATTAGCATCATCGCGATGAAACTGGTCTTCATCCGGTTCCTCCTCTGCTCCCTCCTCTCTCCCACTAGATAGCGCGCGTATCTAGCTTCCGCCTCCGCCCTAGTGGTGTACCCTTTGTAACTATTACCGTTGAAACGGTGAACCTGTCTCCGACACTCCTCCCAGTCGTCGTAGACTCCGAAACCTTACCCTTGTACACAACATACGACGGCATCTCTATGCACTAGCCAAACAAAACGTTGGTAGCAATTCACAGACAATACATAAGCAATATATAAGTATGCAACAAAAGGATCGGAAGAGAAAAACAAGACATTAATAGCACGATTCATGGTCCTACTAATAAATAGCATCAATTACATATAAGTTGAGCGACTGTCCAAACCAAAGAGACATACAAGTTCATTAAAGTTTAATTACAACATGAGCTAATCGATATTTCAGAACTACACATAGCATCACTACTTTCGACTCGACTCAGGGACCGGAGCATGGATGAAGCCACCGTCTGTCGTGATGGTCATGAAATCGCGGGCGTTGTCAGCCTGCATTTGTAGCGTTGTTTCTATCTCACTGTTGGACGATTGATATCTGAGGTAAAACTGCCCCGAGGTATGAAGGACATCTTGATGGATGATTTCCGCAAACTCCGATTGGATGCGAAAGAATTCTTGTCTGATGTCCGCGTCCTGGATTGCCGACAAGCTTGCAGCCCAATCTTTGAGATTATTTGGTAGCAGAAGGTGATTATGGTCCCGTACGATCGCCCACATGTGATGGAGGGCATAGTAGGCATCCTTCTGACCGCCAGGCGGCTGCTTGACGCAGGGGAACATCATTTTGTGGGTGAACACATGCTTGCCGTACCTACGAATTGGCCTGCTGAAGGTGCCTCCAGATCTGGCGTAGCCGGGGAGAACATCATCAAGAACTTTCTTGATATTTGTGTAGTTTTTCTTCGACTGAAGGTCCGAGTCGAAATACGTGGCCATGGAATATTTCGGGCTTAAGAGGATGAGTGTGCAATGTGTGTCACTGCACAAAACACAGAATGTTAGAAAAAAAAAGAACGATCGAAATCTAAGAAATCATATGTTACGGGGCGGTGAGGGGATGACTTACTTGGGAAAGTAAGGCACAAGGAAGTTATCCTTATCTGGGTTTGCCAGAATGACGCCTTCGAGGTATGAACTCGCGACTTGCCGGTCCCCAGCGCTGCCCAAGATCTTGGCACACATGTAGAAGGGGTCGACTATCACGATGTCCGGGGTCTTGTATCTAATGATCCACATCTCCATACTCAGCGAAAATAGCCGAACGAAGGTGTAGTGCAGCGGATGAAGGTTAAACATAGGGAAGATGTCATCAAACCGTAGGACGATCATACCCCAGATGGCGCTATCGACAAAGCCCTTACCCTCTGGCACCTTGGCCACGAAAACCGGGTATGCCACATCATTCTCGGAGAGACGCCACTTCTCCAAAGAAAGAACACTGTCATGCAGACTCCGCATAACACCGGTTGCAGCATTGAGCAGATTAGTCGGTAGCATCGACCTACCCGCCACATGCACCCTCCTTGAGATATCCTTAGATGTAGGTGGCCCGTCCTGAGCACGGATCGTACTCGGTGCCGGCCAGCTCGCACCCTTGTTATTCTTTCTTTTCCGTCCCTTCTTCTTCTGCTGTAATGGGATCGAGTTCTGCTCACAGACAACCTTCTTGAGTGTGTTGGGGCTGATAATATTTCGCACCTCGGATATCTGAGGCTCGGTGAAGGCAGCAGTTGGAGGCGTCTCCTGAGAACTGAACGCCAGACGACGCCTGTTGCAACTGGGTTTCTCCGCGGTACCAGCTAGATCATATTTTGCAGGGTTGGGTTCTTGAGAAGGAGGCCCCAAGAATTCGTCACCGTACCCATGTTCGTTGAAGTACTTATCAATGTTGGTAAATGTACCATCGTTGTCGTCGTCGGTGTCGTCCGGATCCTGTGCAATATGCATGTCTGGATCCTGTGCCATATCCATGTCCGACATGTCCGGTAGCATTGTGGGGGTCTTGCCATGGCTTGGCGCCAGCATGACTGGCGGTGTTGTCTGTGGGGTGGTGTCACCCGCCCCCAAACGAATCTGGCTCTTCGGCCAAAGCATGGGCCAACTTATGCAGGCGCTGAGGGTCATCACATCATCTTTGTCGGCCCCATGAGGTCGATATGGAGGTAACATGTCATCGAAGCCCGGCAGCACCCGAACCAGTTGCACCCTATAAACGGTGGGTGGCATCGGATTACCGTGGAACACGCGGCTGCCCGGTTGAACGATTCTGCCCTTGGCGACATCGACCAACTCGTCGTTCACGAAGTGCAGGAGAGTGCACGGAACATCGGCGGCGCCCTGTGAAAACATGTAGGGCGTCAGGGATGCCCAGTCAAAGGCAAGGAGATGAAGTCATCGGCCGAGAGGCTTAATTAGTTACCGTGATGGCGTCGAGCTCGGCTAATGTCGAGGCACCGCCAACAGCGGGCGTGCAAGTGATGAAGGGGCCGTTTGCTGCCGAGGTGTCGACCGGCGTATTCTTCCCACACCCGGGTGTATTAAGCTGCAATGCCGGCACCGCCGCGGGAGACACCAATGCCGCCTCCACCAGAGACACCAATGGTGCCGCCGGCGCGTTGCCCGAGTTGCTGCCCGTGAAGCTGGGAATCGGGGGCGGGCCCTGTTGGCCGCCCGCAATCCACGCCTGCAGCCCAGAAACCAAGGTAGGCATAATGGTGGTGATCGTCGCTCCCAGTTGGTCTCGCACTTGCTCTTCGACGATCTCTGGAATCCGCGCCACTTGTGCCTTGAGTTGTTGAACCTCGCACTCCTGGCTTTCCGAGCTGGTCTTTCTCTCCTTTCGCCCAGTGGTATAGTACTCCGACCATTTCGTGGACAAGCCTTTGCCGGCCACACGACCAGCTGACGTCGGCTTACTGAGCTTATCCTTGTTTTTCATTACGTTCAATGCCCTATTTCAAGGGGTCTCGAAAGGGGAACTCTGAGACGACCCCGCGCTACTGCTTTCAGTGTCCTGCGGAAGGAACGTGAACCATTTAGAAATATGGCTTCATTAATTAGAATGCAACCATATGGAGCTAATTACGCGGGGGTGTATTCCTTACCAGAACACGCTCAAGCGCCTTCGTCTTCGGATCTGTGGTAAGCTCCTTGGTTACCGGGTCAATCTTGTACCGGGCCCTGACATAGTTCCTGGTCTGCTTGTCACGGTATTTCTCGAAGAGGGGCGGTAGGCCTTGCTCGGCACGCTCCGCGTCCTCCTTGTCCCATATAGGTTCCGCCACTCTGTAACTGTCAGGATCGAGTTTGTGGACCCCCAAGTTCAAGTCCCGCATCTCTTTCCCCCACTGACTTGATTCCGCAGATGCGTTGCTCTCGCACTTGATCTTGAACTCCTGGTAGTCATCTTCGCTGATTGAAGGATTTTTCTCCTTGATCTTCTCATAACTATCACCTTTTTCAATCATGCTCTTCAGTGAGGCTCTCCAAGTAGCCAGGGCCGTGCTCATCTTTGTGAGGGCAGCACTGTTCACTTTATTCCCTGAGAGGCGTGTGTTTGCGTAGTCACCGGGGAACTTGTATCGTTCGTGCAGCTTCGTGAAGAGGAGGTTGCGCAAATTCCCTCGGTCACGATGCCTTAGGTTCTCGGTGTTGATCGAGACGGTGCTCCAGAGAATGCACCCGAGCTGTCCCATGTACCCCTTGACTATTTCTTTGGGGGCAGTTGGATGCCCCTCGGAGGACACTTCAGTAAATTCCTCCTTGACGGTGCCGAGCATGTTCGGGCGCCGGTCCTTCCATTGCCTCTTCGGTTGGCTGCCATCTATGCATGCGTCGCCATCATCAGTGGTGGCATCCTTGGCGGCACCATCAGTGGTGTCATCCCCGACGCCACTAGGGGTTCTGTAGTCGGGATCGGTGTCTTCCGCGGCGTCCTCATAGCGGTGAGGTTCTTCCTCCATCTCCTGGGGCAGCTCCCAGAATGCCTTGCCGGAACCGCTGGCCTCATCATTGTGGGCCATGTTTCGCTCTAAATAGGAAAAAAAATTGGTAAAAAAGTTGTTTATTGTCAAGGAACAAGATCATGGTCTCATCATTTACATTTTTATCGACACCGAGGCACCCTAAAAGCCAAGGTTTTAATATTTAGGGTTTGTCGACGCTGAGGCCCATGCATAACACAAGAGGCAGTTGATCCTACTTAATTAAGTACTAAGGCCAACTTCATCGCACGACCCCAAATTTATACCCATTTTGTCCGGATTTTGTCCGTATGGGGTAGAAATAGGGAGAAAAAACACCGGACAGAGGCCGGACAAACTCGCTGCACGCAGCGCTGCTACCCCATTTTTACCCCATTTCACCAGCTGTCCGTTTTCGTCATTTCATCGAACACATAGCAGGCATAGCGGACTCGCCGTCGCGGCCGCTCCTGCTCATGCACGCCCTCACTCCCGTCGCGCAGCATGCCCATGGTCGCGCCCGACGCGTCGCCGTGCTTGTGCCCTCGCTCCCGCCGCGCCCGTGCGCACGCCTCGTCCGCCCAAGCTCGCCGCCGCCCGTGCCGCCGCACCCCGCGCCTGCGCCAGGCCGCCCGCAGCCGCCACCCCGCGCCCGCGCATGCCGCCCGCCGCCGCGTGCCACGCCCGCTCCAGGCCGCCCGTGGCCGCGCCCACGCGCCCGCTCCAGGCCACCTGTGGCCGCGCCCGCGCGCCCGCGCCAGGCCGCCCGTGGCCGCGCCCCGCCGCCCGCGCCATGGCGGCCCGCAGTCGCGCGCCGCGCCCGCGCGCCATGGCCGCCCGCAGCCGCGCGTCGTGCCTATGCGCCCGCCCCCGCGCGCCATGGCCACCCGCCGCCCGCTCGCCGCTCCGCCCGCGTGCGCGCCTCGCTGCTGCCCTCTCCCCGCCCCGCCTTGCTGCTGCCTCTCCTTTGTCCTCCCTCGCCTGCTGTAGAAAACGAGAGTGTGATAGGTGGGGTCGAGGGCGGACACAGACGGACGACGAGGACGTGAGGACGTCCGCTTTCTGTCCGCTTTGGCCCCAAACCGAGAGCAACTTTGGTCTGGAAATGGGGCAAAAGCGGACACAGACCGGACGAAACGTCCGTATGCTCCCATGTGTTGGGTCGTTCGATTTGTCCGTTTTACCCCAAATGGACACAAACGGACAATTTGGGGTAGAAATGGGTCACGCGTTGGAGTTGGCCTAAGATACCCTAGCCCATGCATTAGTCGCAAGTACCCCATATGTCCTATTTTTAGCAAAGTCATGCTAAAATTCACGGAAAATTTCAGCATGATCTTTGCTGAAAATAGGACATATGGAGTACCCGAAGTTGCCGGAACGGAAGTTAATTGACATTCCGGCAAACTCAAGGGCCTCTCGGGGTACCTGCAAAATCATCACGACACGATGGTCGGAGACAAAACCCAGCAAACTAGCACCACAATGTGCCTCTACTTTCATATGGAGGTGTTGCAACAACGTATATACTTTATCAAATTATAAGTCCTCACACCATCAACTATGACAACATCTGAGAGTATAAGTATGGTTACATTCACCCAAGTCCAAACATAAAATTCTGTCCAACATAGTACAGCCCACTTTGATAATTTCATAGGATTTAATATACCGAAGGAAACCTGACAAGTGATATGTGTTTTAAGTATCTACAGAACAGCCTCTAGACTTGGTCAACCTTATTAATGGATTATTTTTTAGAGGTATGAATTTGATGAATTTAGTAAGCACTACCTTCTGTCCCTACTTTTTGTTTTCAGTTTTTATTAGTTAAATAAAATAAAATGCCATGTTTTCTCTGTTTTCTGAATTTCCTGTGCAATAAAAAAATGACCCAAAAAAAAGTTCTCAGAATGCTCTGGAAATTTAATATGATTTTTTCTGAATATTTATGAATTTCTGGTGCAAATAATATCAGAGGGAGGTGCACCAGGTGGGTACAACCCACCTGGGCGCACCCGGACCCCCAGGCACGCCCTGGTGGGTTGTGGTCCCCACGTGGCCCCCCTCACTTTTCCCTTCACACCACATCATCACTTACCTCCAGAAAAAATTCTCCGTTGCTCTCTCTCCCGTGTTCTTGCTCTCAAGCCCGCGGATTTCGATCTCTTTGCTCGAAGCTCCGTTTCTGAAACTGTTTCGGAGGATTGTTGCTTGGTATGTGAATCCACCGTTTGTCCAATTAGTTTTTGTTTTAGTGGTTTATATTTTGAATAATTAGCTACTCTTGGTGTTATTGTAGATGAGCTTGCATGTTGAATTTTTAGAGTTCTAAGTAGTTTGAATGCTTGATATGGCCTCTATGTATCCCTATGAGTAGTTGGTATCATTTTTGTGACGTTTTGTTGAGAAAATTTTGTGGACTAAAAATTTCAGAATTTTTGTTCATAGGAAAAACATGAATATCTTTAGGAAGTTTGGTTCTAAGAAGAACTCCAGGGGAGTTATTGGGGAGTCGTCTGACAGTGATCTCCACCCCCGGAGGTTGGGGAAGTACGGCCATGCGAATGGCCGCATGATACGTATCCATCATATCTATAATTTTTGATTGTTTCATGCCAATGTTATACAACTTTTACATACTTTTGGCAACTTTTTATATGATTTATTGGACTAACCTATTTAGCCAGTGCCCAGTGCCAATTCCTATTTTCTGCATGTTTTTTTGTATCGCATGGTATCCATATCAAACGAAGTCCAAATGCAATAAAATTTTACGGAGAATTATTTTGGAATATATGTGATTTTTGGGAGTTGGAATCACCGCAAACGGACGCCCACACAGCCCACAAGACACCAGGGCGCGCCAGAGGCCCCTAGCGCGTGGTGGTGGGTTGTGCCCTCCTTGAACGTCAGTTGGAGCTCTACTTCATGCACAAGGAAGCTTATATCTGGAAAAAAATCGTGTTAAAATCTCAGCGCAATCAGAGTTACGGATCTCCCGGAATATAAGAAACGGTTTTTGGCCAGATCTGGGGAGCGTGAAACAGAAGAGAACAGAGAGGGATATCCAAACTCGGAGGGGCTCCCGCCCTTCCGCCGCCATGGAGACCATGGACCAGAGGGGAACTCTCCTCCCATCTAGGGGGAGGCCAAGGAAGAAGAAGAAGGAGGGGGGCTCTCTCCCCCTCGCTTCCGGTGGCGCCGGAGTGCCACCGGGGCAACGATCGGGACGGTGATCTACATCAACAATCTTGCTACCGTCAACACCAACTTTCTCCCCCCTCTATGCAGAGGTGTAACACCTCTTCTCCACGCTGTAATATCTACTTAAACATGGTGCTCAACTCCATATATTATTTCCCCAATGATATGTGGCTATCCTATGATGTTTGAGTAGATTCGTTTTGTCCTATGGGTTAATCGTGATCTTAGTTGGTATGATTGTATATTTTATTTATGGTGTTGTCCTACGGTGCCCTCTGTTCTTGCGCAAACGTGAGGGGCCCCCGTTGTAGGGTGTTGCAATATGTTAATGGTTTTCTTATGGTGGGTTGCGAGAGTGACAGAAGCTTAAACCCGAGTAGGTGGGCTATGGCGTATGGGATAAAGAGGACTTGATACTTAATGCTATGGTTGGTTTTCACGACCTTAATGATCTTTAGTAGTTGCGGATGCTTGCTAGAGTTCCAATCATAAGTGCATATGATCCAAGTAGAGAAAGTATGTTAGCTCATGCCTCTCCCTCATATAAAATTGCAAGAATGATTACCGGTACTTGTTATAGATTGCCTAGGGACAAATGACTTTCTTGTTGACAAAAGCTATCCACTTTTATTACCTTGAAATTTATTCGTACTTTTATTCTCGCAAAGTACTCACAGTTTTTCTCTTGCAAAATAGTTTCATACTTGTTCTAGGTGAAGCAAACGTTAAGTGTGCGTAGAGTTGTATCGGTGGTCGATAGAACTTGAGGGAATATTTGTTCTGCCTTAGCTCCTCGTTGGGTTCGACACTCTTATTTATCGAAGAAGGCTACAAACGATCCTTATACTTGTGGGTTATCACCGCACACCCCGTTCATGGAAGAGACTGGAATCCTTCAGGACTTCACACAATATGTTGCTAATGCCGGCCTCACCGACTTCATCGCAGCTGAATGTGAACAGTATCATCTCCTTACAAATATCTTTGTTCAAAGTTTTACTTTCCTTCCTAGGAATAATCCTCCTGAGGTGCGGTTTGATTTATATGCTGAAACCCATCAGATACCACTTACTGAATTTTGTAACATATGCATGATCCCTTCTGATGGCAGCTTAGCTGAGCCTAGGCCGGCAGAGTTTGAGGCCTTTTATCCTACCTTGACGGTGGGAGATGAGAGAGGGGTGTCAGCTATCACTGCCTCTGGCTTGCATTTTCCTGTTGTTCATTACTTTGCTCTTTTTATTGCAAAATGCTTGCTTGATAGAGAGAAGGTGGGTGCACTCAGCTCACCAGACCTTGTTGTTTTGCGTCGTGCATTAGAGGGCGACAACATTTATAGCTTGGGAGCTATTATGGCACGTCGCCTCCACATTAATAGGTCCAAGAGTAAAATACATGGTGGGATCTTCGCTACTCATTTGGCGGCTCACTTCGAGGTTGAGGTATGCCCTCATGATTATCCTCTAACCAAGGTTTACCTAGACAGTGCAGCCATGGAACACCACCATTTCATTGCACGAGATTACCCCGACATCCCTATTCCTTATAACCTGGTTTTCAGCATTGAAACTCGTGATATTATTCCATTGCCTGATCCTACTTTGTTTGATCTTGTTTCCAGGACGGATATAGGATTATGCTTGCGGACATCATCGCCTACCGGAAAGATCAGGCTGCAGAGGAGGAGGAAGAGCCTCAGCAGTGGGATCAGTGGATGCCCACTCCTCAGTACCCCAACTACTATCTAGGCTTCTGATTGATTACCAAGTTAGGCCAAAAGCCTAAGCTTGGGGGAGTATGTGTTTCTCACCGACATTACATTCATGTCCACTTATTCTAGTTGTCGGTGCTCACACTTTTTCATTGTATCATCCATGCTTAATTTATTTTCTTGCTTTCTTCTTGTGTGTTTAAAAAATCTTAGAAAAACCAAAAAATTAGTTGTAGTTAGTTTAATTTCTATGCATGCTTAGTTGTAATACTAAACAGAAAACCCCAAAAGATTTTTTGTTCACAGAAAACCCCAAAAGATTTTTTGTTCTTCTTTTGCCTGTTGGGAGCTTTCCCGTGTAAATGGTTTTTCTCGTTTTTGTTTTTCCTTTTATTTACTTGTTCAAGAAAACCAAAAACTCCAAAAATATTTCAGTGTGTTTCTCTGAATTTCTTTTCTTTTTATTCGAGATGTACCGAGAAGAAGACCACGATGAAAATGTTGAGTGGCTCTCATTTGAATAACTGTTGATCTAATAAAGAGCTCATTTTACCTTGTCTTCTCCTGTTGAATAAAATGTTTTGCAGATTCCAGCTTAGTCCACGGCACTCTTGCAATATTATTATTTTCATATCATTCGGTCATGCAAGTAAAAGGCAATAATGACGATATTCGATGAACTGGCTGTGGCAAAGAGAAATGGGTATGAACTCGACTTGTTCTGTTTGTGTAAATATGTTTAACCTAGTATCCATGATTCAGCTCATCATGATTAAACATGTTTGCAATGACAATTAGAGGTTATAGTTTCTCATGCCATGCATAAGTAGCTGGGAGTGGATAATGATTTATCTTGGATATCAACATTGCGTTAAAATGATTGTGATGTAGTATGATGATATGGTATCCTCCTCTAAATGTCCGAGTGGCTTGACTTGGCACATGTTCATGCATGTAGTTGAATCAAAACTAACATAGCCTCTATGATATTTATGTTCATGGTGTTCATATCCTACTCATGCTAGTGTCCAATGTTACTTATGCATAATGCATGTTCATGACCGTTGTTGCTCTCTAGCTGGCCGCTTCTCAATCTAATTGCTAGCCTTCGCCTGTACTAAGTGCGAATTCTGCTTGTACATAAAAAACCTTGAACTCAAAGTTATTCCAGATGAGTCCACCATACCTACCTATATGCGGTATTACCCTGCTGTCCTAAGTAAATTTGCATGTACCACCTCTAAATACTTCTAATAAATATCCTTTTTGTGTGCCTGGATCGTTCATGGAACGACAGGAGGTGGTCGGTATCTTCCATGCTAAGCAGGTTATTCTGAGGTCGAGTGTTTATTCACTCGCCATCGCACGAGAGAAGGGCGGTAATAGGGATGCCCAGTCCCAAACTGCAAAAAGAAAAAGCTTACAAATAATCAAACAAAACTCTCAATGGAGTCAAAACCTTTACTTTTATCGCTTGGGAACCGCCACTAGCGTGCTTAGCATGGAAGATATTAATAACTGATAGTCATGAAGTAAATGAGAAGGGTGCATGTATCAAAATATCATTTACCTCTGTTTTAAAAAGTTGAGCTCTGGCACCTCTGCAAATCAATGCTTCCCTCTACGAAGGGACTATCTATTTACTTTTATGTTGTGTCATCACCTTCTAAAACAAGCACCAGAACTCGAGAGCACTGCTGTCATGACTTATGCATTGTGTGTAGCTAATGTTTGGGTGCATCATGACTGGATCTTTTCTACAATGAATTATAATGTAAGTCGCTGCTTGGACTTTGGAGGTGCTCTGCATTTATGTTTTGCGGTCTCAGAAAGGGCTAGCGAGATACCACTATTGTCACATTATATCATGGTTGTTTTGACAACATGTTGCCATTTGAGATATTTTTTTATTACTCGCTAGCTGATTATGTCATTGATATGAGTTAATATAATCTTTAAGAGTTATTGTCGGCATGGTTAGTTATAATGTTGGCTGAAAACCTAGGTGCTGTTTAAGCTTATTTATGCAAACAAGAGCAAAAAAGTTCGTAAAAGTTTTTCTTTTTCACTTTCAGTTTATCAACTGAATTGCTTGAGGACAAGCAAAGGTTTAAGCTTGGGGGAGTTTATACGTCTCCAACGTATCTACTTTTCCTAACATTGTTCCTCTTGTTTTGGACTCTAATTTGCATGATTTGAATGAAACTAACCCCGGACTGACGCTATTTTCAGCAGAACCACCATGGTGTTGTTTTTGTGCATAAATAAAAGTTCTCGGAATGGAACAAAACTTTGTGAGGATTTTTTATACAATAAACAAGAATTTCTGGAGCCAAGATCCACCTGAGGGGGGCACCTGGGTGGGCACAACCCACCAGGGGGCGCCCCCCCTCCTGGCGCGCCCAGGTGGGTTGTCCCCACCTGGTGGCCCCGCAGACCCTGAAATCGACCCTATAAAATCCTATTTTTCCAGAAAAAAACAGGGAGAAAGAATTACCATGATCCACGAGATGGAGCCGCCGTCACCTCCTGTTCTTCATCGGGAGGCCAGATCTAGAGTCCGTTTGGGGCTCCGGAGAGGGGGATCTTCGTTCTTCGTCATCACCAACCCTTCTCCATCGTCAATTCCATGATGCTCCCCACTGGGAGTGAGTAATTCCTTCGTAGGCTCGTTGGTCGGTGAGGAGTTGGATGAGATTCATCATGTAATCGAGTTAGTTTTATTAGGGCTTGATCCCTAGTATCCACTGTGTTCTAAGATTGATGTCGCTATGACTTCGCCATGCTTAATCCTTGTCACTTTGGGCCCGGATACCATGATTTCATATCTGAACCGTTTATGTTATCACCATTATATCCATGTTCTAGATCCGACCTTGCAAGTTATAGTCACCTACTACGTGTTATGATCCGGCAACCCCGGAGTGACAATAGTCGGGACCACTCCTGGTGATGATCGTAGTTTGAGGAGATCATGTATTCACCGTGTGTTAATGCTTTGTACCAATTCTCTATTAAAAGGAGGCCTTAATATCCCTTAGTTTCCAATAGGACCCCGCTGCCACGGGAGGGTAGGACAAAAGATGTCATGCAAGTTCTTTCCATAAGCACATATGACTATTTACGGAATACATGCCTACATTATATTGATGAACTGGAGCTAGTGTTGTATCGCCCTAGGTTATAACTGCCTCATGATGAATATCATCCAACAAGTCACCGATCCAATGCCTACGAATTTATCTTATATTGATCTTGCTAAGTTACTACAGCTACTGTTACTGTTGCACTTGTTACAAAACTATTGCTATCACTGTTACCTTTACTGTTACTGTTGTCACTATTATCAAAACTATCATATTGAAGGAAATATGCCCTAGAGGCAATAATAAAGTTGTTATTTATATTTCCTTATATCATGATAAATGTTTATTAGAATTGTATTAACCGGAAACTTAGTACATGTGTGAATACATAGACAAAAAGGGTGTCACTAGTATGCCTCTACTTAACTAGCTCGTTAATCAAAGATGGTTAAGTTTCCTAACCATAGACATGAGTTGTGATTTGATGAACGGGATCACATCATTAGAGAATGATGTGATTGACTTGACCCATCCGTTAGCTTAGAACTATGATCGTTTAGTTTATTGCTATTGCTTTCTTCACAACTTATACATGTTCCTATGACTTAGATTATGCAACTCCCGAATACCGGAGGAACACTTAGTGTGCTATCAAACGTCACAACGTAACTGGGTGACTATAAGGATGCTCTACAGGTGTCTCCGATGGTGTTTGTTGAGATGGCATAGATCAAGATTAGGATTTGTCACTCCGTGTATCCGAGAGGTATCTCTGGGACCTCTCAGTAATGCACACAACCATAAGCCTTGCAAGCAATGTGACTAATGAGTTAGTTGCGGGATGATGCATTATGGAACGAGTAAAGAGACTTGCCAGTAACGAGATTGAACTAGGTATTGAGATACCGATGATCGAATCTCGGGCAATGTCGTGGATTTGTCATGTAACACCCTCGATGCGACTATAGCTCCCACGTGTCGAGGAACGACTTAGAGACATAATCGCATTGAAGGCATATGTCGCAAGTTAGGCAATCTTCACAACATCCCAAGTAATATAAATAATAAAGGAGAGATAACATAGTTGGCTTACACTCGCCACGTCAATCAAGTACAAAAATAGCATTACATCATCCAAACACTCATGGCCCGACTACGGTGCCAAAATAAAAGACAACCCAACATGCGACACGGTCCTGATCACCCCCAACTGGGCACCACTACTGATCATCAGGGAAAGAAACATAGTATCATTGAGAGTCCTCGTCGAACTCCCACTTGAGCTCGAGCGCGTCGCCTGGAGCGGAATCATCAGGCCCTGCATCTGGTGTAATAGTAATCTGTGAGCCACAGGGACTCAGCAATCTCGCACTCGCACCCTCGCGATCAAGACTATTTAAGCTTATAGGTAAGGCAAGGTAAATATATGTGGAGCTGCAGCAAGCGACTAGCATATATGGTGGCTATCCTGTTCGCAAAGAGAGCGAGAAGAGGAGGCAAAGCGCGAACGATAACTAGAGGCATCCGGCAAGCATTACTCCAACACCGTGTTCACTTCCCGGACTCCGCCGAGAAGAGACCATCACGGTAACTCACACAGTTGATTCATTTTAATTAAGTTAAGGTTCAAGTTAAAAGTTATCTACAACCGGACATTAACAAATTCCCATCTGTCCATAACCGCGGGCACGGCTTTCGAAAGTTCAAATCCCTGCAGGGGAGTCCCAACTTAGCCCATGACAAGCTCTCACGGTCAATGAAGGAATAGACTCCTCTCGAGACGTTCCGATCAGACTCGGTATCTTGGATCTTCAAGACACTTCGATAGGTTAAAACAAATCCAGCAACACCACCCGAATGTGTCGACAAATCCCGATAGGAGCTGCACATATCTCGTTCTCAGGGCACACTCAGATAGGTCAAGCTACGAGTAAAACCAACCCTCGAATTTCCCCGAGGTGGCCCCGCAGGCTGCCTGGTTCGGACCAACACTCAGAGGAGCACTGGCCCGGGGGGGTTTAAATAAGATGACCCTCGGGCTCCGGAAACCCAAGGGAAAAAGAGGCTAGGTGGCAAATGGTAAAACCAAGGTTAGGCATTGCTGGAAAAGCTTTAATCAAGGCGAACTATCAAGGGGTTCCCATTATAACCCAACCGCGTAAGGAACGCAAAATCCGGGAACATAACATCGATATGACAGAAACTAGGGCGGCAAGAGTGGAACAAAACACTAGGCGAGAGGCCGAGCCTTCCACCCTTTACCAAGTATATAGATGCATTAAGATAACATGGCAATATAATGATATCCCAACAAGTAAATAAATGTTCCAACAAGGAACGGTCTCCAATCTTCACTTGCAACTAGCAACGCTATAAGAGGGGCTGAGCAAAGCGGTAACATAGCCAAACAACGGTTTGCTAGGACATGGTGGGTTAGAGGTTTGACATGGCAATATGGGAGGCTTGAAAGCAAGTGGTAGGCATCGTAGCATTGGCATAGCAAAAGAGCGAGCATCTAGCATAGCAAAGATAGTAGTGATTTCGAGGGTATGATCATCTTGCCTGCAAAGTTGTCAGAGTTGACTGGATCCTCGAAAGCAAATTCAACGGGCTCCTCGTTAGTGAACTCATCTCCCGGCTCTACCCAAACAAGACAAACAAGCAAACGGAACACAACCAACCACGTGCAAGGCTCAAACAATATGATGCAAAGATGGTATGCTATGCGGGATGCATATGCAAGATGTGACAAGGAATGCATGAACCTGGCCTCAACATGGAAATCCAAGTGTGCCCCTGGAAAGATGAGATGAAATCGCTTGAAAACGATATAAAGAACACCGGAATCGGAGTTACGGTTTGGAAATGGCAAGCAATTCAAATATGGCCACGTTCTGCGATTTACAGCAAGTAGCCATCTAAATGCAACAAGAAGAACATGCTACAGCACCCAAACATGACAACAAAATACATGGCAGGAATCCATTCATGATGCTTAACGAAAGTCTAGCACTGAGCTACGGCCAATTTATCCGTTAACAGGTTCAAAGAAGCATGGCAAAAATGTATATGGTAAACAGATTTCAGACTTAGTGAAATTAACACTTGTCTGGAATTTCAGATCAGATAACACTCTTTGGAGAAACAAAACTATATGCTATAGGACCTGAACATGGCAAAGTAAAGCATGGCATGGAGCTACTCAAAGAGCTTAACAAAAGTCCCTTAATGACCTTGAGCCAAAAGGGATCAGAAAATACAATTGCAAGCATGTGAACATGGCAAAAACATAATCAGATCACAGACTTAGTGAAAACTGGAGCATGCTGAAACAGATATCAAGTAGGCATGTTTACGAGCTCGATGCACTCACTACAGAGCAAGTCATGACAAACTAAGCATACACCCATCAAGAATACACAAAATGCAAGCTAGACATGGCAAGAACAATAACATAGCATGCACGGATCAACTACAACATCCTCGGCAAAATCGCTAACAAGTAGATAATCTGCCCAGATTCACGAAATAGCAAAAGTAGAGCTCGATTGACTCAAGCTAGGGTGCTCCATAATTGCAAACAAAGACATGGATGGATAGAGCACTACAAGATTAATAAATCATCCTTACTGATTATCCTCAAAAGAGGCACGGATCACTAGGAAACAACATGAACATATGGCCATATGAGATAAACAGATCAAGGACTTAGTGGAAATCCTAAGTCCCTGAAATCAGCATTACCAAGTGCCTCACTTTGCAAGCTTGTGCTAGTCACCACACACATCACAAAAATACATGGGTTTCACCTCTGGAAAGATGGCAAAACCCTTAACAAAACATATTTAGAGCTCATGGGCATATCATGCACACAATAATCATGGCAAAAATGACAAATATCTAAATGGAGCAGCAGATCTGACAATTATCTCAAGTAGCACTCTTCTAACAGCATTTCGGGCACCAAGATGAACTCAAATCAAAATGATGCAATGAGATGAACTGATGTACTATCTGAGATGAACATTTTGATATGCTATATGCCCAAAACGGAGCTACGGATGCGGAGTTACGATGCGATGAACATAGCCAAAAAGTTAGGGTTTCGGGGCAAAAGTCAACCGTCCCAATTTCCAGATTTGGATCTGGCACGGATTTCGAAGCAGCCCGCCGGAGTTACTGTTCACCGACGGAGATGAAGCTCGCCGGAGGTCGACGGGGAGGCGGAGGAGAGGCTCGCCGGCCCCGGGCGCGGTGGAGGTGGCCGCGGGCGACGAGGGGCGGCCGGAGGGCGGCGTCCGGTGAGGAGCGTGGCGGAGCGGGGCGGCGGCGGCTGCCGGCGTTGAAGACGGCCGCGGTGGTGCAGTGGCGCTGGCCGGCGAGAGCGGGCACGGCCGCAGGAAGAAGGCGCGGGCGAGGAGACCTGGCGGCGCGCGGCGGATGGGCCGCGGGGGCTGGCCTCGGGCCTGGCGGGCCCTCGCGGTCGACGGCGAAGTGGGTGCCGCCCAGGACAAGTGGCGCGCAGATTGGTCGACGACGGTGGGCGGACACGTCCGCTCCGTCCGGACGTGTCCGGCGGCGGCGGAGGAGATATTTTTTTAGGGTTTCGAGGAGGGGATCCGAGATTTTCGAGGAGGGGCCTTCAAATAGAGGTGGAGGGAGCTAGGAGAGTCCAAATGAGGTGCGGTTTTCGGCCACGCGATCGTGATCGAACGCTCTAGATGATGGAGAGGGTTTTGGTGGGTTTTGGGCCAACTTGGAGGGGTGTTGGGCTGCAACACACACGAGGTCTTTTCGGTCCCTCGGTTAACTGTTGGAGCATCAAACGAAGTCCAAATGGTACGAAACTTGACAGGCGGTCTACCGGTAGTAAACCAAGGCCACTTGGCAAGTCTCGGTCCAATTCGGAAATGTTTAATCCCCACACACGAAAGAAAGGTAGAAATGACCACCGGAGGAGAACGAAGCGTCGGAATGCAAAATGGACAACGGGGGAAATGCTCGAATGCATGAGATGAACACGTATGCGAATGCAATGCACATGATGACATGATATGAGATGCATGACAACGATAACAACACACGGAGACAAAAACCCGAACCCGAGAAAATAAAATAACTTAAGGCCAAAAACGGCAAGAGTTGGAGTACAAATTGGGAAAGTCACATCCGGGGTGTTACATGTCACGACAGATGTCCTAGTGTGAGGACTTAGTCATGAGGCCAACACATCTTTGTAGTAGCTTGAGAGGGGTTGAGCAGAATCGAGAGATGCAGCACAAGACAAGGATTTAGACAGCTTCGAGCCCCGGTAAACATCATCCGGTAATAGCCCTACATGTTGTTTGTGGCTAGATCTCATTATCATCATGAGGGAGTCGCCGCATAAGTCGGCTCCCCCTTTGTGTCTAGCCCTAGAGATTGTTTCTTCTTGCTTGTCCCTCTTGGGGAGCCCTGCCCCTCCTTATATAAGTTTAGAGGGGCGGTTACATGTGGAGTCCTATTAGGATTAGGACTAGTCTACCTTCTAATACAAACCGGATACAAGTCTGGGTCTTGACTCCTTGTAAGGGAAATATTCCTCACGCCTTTCCTCTTAAACCGGCCCACCATTAACATAAACCGACCTTCTGGGCCTTGGGCCTTGTCATCCGTCTGTCCCGCTCGTCGGGTTACCAGTGAGTCATAATGTTCAAGCAGGTTGCTTGTAAACCGTCTGGTCAGGGCGGGTCGCCAGTGAATCGCCAAGTGTCAACCGGGTTATATTTCCGGTCGGGTCATACCGCGGGGTATATCCCCGACATTATCCCCCAGTTTAATTTGGATTTATCCTTGTTAAACTGATCCTGTAAAACAAACACAAGAACAAATTTGACAGATTATGCTCCAGGTTAAGAATTCTTGTAAACCGGCACCTGATCATCCTTAATTCCTTGTCATTTCCTTCTTCTAGAAAATCTGGGTCAATAAGCCAGCTTCATACTCAATTTGCTGACATTGGTTTCTCACGGAAAAATATTGTGAAGAATAATCCACTTGAGTCAGCTTCCAAAGCACCGGCTTAAGAAATATTGGTCTTGAAATACTCATCTGATATTCAACTGGTTTGAAGATGTAGAACTTGCCGGTTTAATATTACCAAAATTGTCAGTTTGTAAATATTGATGGCACCAAGTCATAATTGTTACCAACGCCGGGTCATAATTGTTGCAGACACCGGGTCAATCTGGTTTGCTCGGAACTGAGAATTTGAAGATTTTTCTCCCTTATATCCATATTACCTGTAGCCCCCAAGTCTTGAACAGAACAAAGTGATGGCTTATGACTTGCTTCAATATAAATACTGCCACTTTTGAAGAAATCCATGTTGTTCATCCCAATCACTAGTAAAAACTTAATAGTCCATATTATGTAGCCCCCAAGTGTCGGGTTGTCATGCTTGCAGCAACCTAGGACTTGTAATTGCCTGATACTCAAAAAACTTCAACCAGTGTAGCCCCCAAGGGCCGAGTCATTATGCAATAATGAGCAGGGACTTTATAAATATGATCATGCTTCATTAAAAATAACATCATATGATGTAACTCCACCATGGGGCTTTGAACCCACGTCCACAAGGTTAAGAGCTTTGTGCTTTACCAAATGAGTAGTGGACCTTTCAATATAATGGTTGTAAGACTTGTGTACCTTGAATTGTTTGACAGGAGCAATTGGTAGCCCCCAAGGGCCGTCTCATTACAATGTGATGAGTCGGGTCTTCAATAAGGTGAGCAAAAAATGGCGTTGCATTAGGCCCCAAGTGTCATGGTGCATGCTAGCAGCGACATGAGACTTGCATATTTGATGTAATCTCAACTTGAATAATGTCGCCCCCTAGTGCTGGGTCGTAAGCCTGCAGCGACTCGGGACTATTCCTTCAATTGTAGAATAAATCATATACATTGATAATATGATAGCCATTGCGCTAAAGCGACTTTGAAAACCTTGATCATAATACTAGTTATTGATAACCATAATAAAATCCAGCAATGTTGGCTATTTGAAGATTTGAATAATATAATCCAATGATTTATGAGCGCATTATTCCAATGGCGCAATCCAAATATATACTGGCGACTGATAGTCCCAAGCCAGGCCGGGTTAATAAACGCCGGTGATTTATAATCATACTGGCGACTTATAGCCAAAAACCAGACCGGGTCAATAAACACCGGATTGTAGCTGATCGTATGCTGACAACTTATAGTTGAAAGCTAAGCCGGGTCAACAAACACGGGATTAGTATAATCTTCATCAAAAGAAACCTCAAAAAAGAAAGATTCAAAAGAAAATATGCAAGAAGCGAGGCTTTTCATGGGCTGACAGGCCACTGAGTTAAACCATTTTACAAAGCCTTATAAGATGGACCTCACATTAACCAATCGTCATTTTAAGTAAGACAAGTTCAGGGTCTGTATAAGATTGACTTGTCAAACGTTCGACGGGTCTTACCAGGATTACCTAGACGGAGTGACTTACTTAAAAAGGCAGGATAACCCGGGGTTTTAGGTGAATACACCTGGCTTCCAAGCCTGGCTTTTATAACCTATTACAAGGTTATAGACTCTTTGTTCTTTTAGAACAAAAGAGCCCCCAAGCAATATTTTGAGCTGTGCTCAATGGGTGCCTATGTTTGAGTTGTGCTTTTGCAACAGACTCTCTTTGGCCCCTTTGATTTTTCTGAGAATTTGAACTTTGCGAGAGATGTTTCTTCTTGAACCGGATGTTAAACCAGGATCTTCATTTTTAGTCGGAAATTTTCTGACGACCTTTAAACTCGAACTTGCAAGAGATTAATTTTTTCTGAACCAGAAATTCTTAAACCGGATTTGAGAGCTTCAGAGCTTTTACGGGAGAACAGATTTCTCTTGAACCGGATTTTAAACCGGCATGCTTCATTTTGAACCGGAAATTTTCTGACAGCCTTTAAATTTTCATCAATATGGTAGTAGCCTCCGGGACCGGGTTATCTTTCCCTCCAACGTCCTGGGGTTCTTAAATTCACTGAAAATCAGCAACATTTGCTAAGTCGTATCATTGTAGCCCCCGAGTCTCAAGGCGACTCGAGGAGTTGGCTTGAGATTCTCCATATTTGACCATGATATAAACCGGCATAAGTTGTATATCATTGGTGTTGATAGCACGATGTGAATCCACAGAAGGTTGAGGTGACTACGGTGAGTTATAAATGATCCCGTATGAGCCGTGTCAGCAACTCGGCCAATGGTTCCTTCCAATTGGCGATTTGAAGTTAACCAAACTGTAGTGGCGGTGACTTGTGCGCCTGTCCATTGAGCCACCCAGTGCAGACGGCGGTTGATAGTATATGATAATTTGCCTCCTTTTTGTTGAAAGAAAACCGGGCTACCCAAGCTATTACTTGCTCATACTGAATAAACAGCTCATGCAGACAGGTGCGGCCCGGTATGTTGATGTAGACCAGGCCGCGAGAGACTGACAGTAAAGACGACTGTGGCTTCAGAGGCAGCACAGATAGTTGAGTCGGCCGCGGTGTTATAAGACGACGTGGACGGGCGAGTTAGCCACATCATGTTGATGTAAACTGGTCTGCAGAATGGTGGCTTGCACATATATATTCATCGAGCTTGATGGTATGGTCGGATGCTAGCACATTGTAATGGTGGCGCGAGATATACATCCATGACACGGCCAATTGCTCCTGCATAAATAATATCGCAAGCCGGAGTAATTTTTTCTTTGAAAGAATAAAAAATATATCAATAAAAATGGATTGGACAGATTTCACCTTGATATGCTAGGCTGAAAATTATCAGCCACGGTGTTGAAGGTCGCAACGGTGAAGCTGAAATCAACCACGAGTGAGTCGGCCGCAGAAGTAGACAGATGAGTCGGCTGAGGCATTGTAAGCCGGTGCGGACGAGCAAGTTGTCCTCTTTGTTGTAAGCTGGCGTGGACGCGTGAACCGGCCGCGAGAGTGGACGGGCGAGTCGTCCGTGGCATTATAAGCCGGTGCGGTCGCGAGATACGGCCACGACGTTGTAAGCCGGTGTGGGAGTCCGTTGAGTAACGACGACCACCTGTACCGAATGATATTGGCGTGCCTCCACCTCCGCGGTATAATGTCACTTTGTAATGAATAATTCTCCTGGTATATTTCGTCATATGAACACCGACGCTGGCATTAGATAATGTCGGACGGTGTCAGATGATCCCCCGGACGTAGGTCTGATAAAACAATAGCACCCACATGGCCCTTTTTTCTTTTTTTTCTTTTTTAATTCACGTAGTACTCCCTTCTTTTCCTGTGATGCTGTCTCTTTCTTCAGATGACAGAGTAGCATGCAGGAGCAACGCAGGGCAAGGAGCGGAGCAGAGCAGAACCAAACCCAGACGGAGGCGGGACCACAAGGCGGGTCGGAGCCGGTGGCGGGCGCGGCAGTGGCCGGCCACGCGGGGGCAGCACAGGCCATGCGATTGGAGGCAACCAGGCGCGGCTATGGTCGAGGCCCATGGCAACTTGAAGAAACTGCAGCTAAACCGGCGCGAGGCCATGGCGGCTCACAGCGCGGGGGACTCCGCCATGTGGAGGCCTGAAATGGGCGATTTAGCGCGGCGACTCGCGCCGAAGCGGAGGTGAGGGAATCTCCAGCCGTTGGCCTCCTCAGGAGGCATTTTTTTCGCCTCCTGGGGGGCTGCCGGCGAAAACTTCAGCCTGGGGGTGGAATTTTTTCCACTCGTTGCGCCCCCATAGCTCCATCGACAGGCTCCATTCCTTCAAGCAAGAAACAAACAGAGCTCCATCGCTAAGAAACCACCACCGAGTTGCTTGCCGGAACCAATGGCGACCACCAAGAAGAGGGAGATGGTGTTCTTCGACGTGGAGGCTGCGCAGTCCCCGTCACTGCCCGGCGAGTGCAGCCTCCTGCAGTTCGCCGCCATCCTCGTCTGCCCGCGCCGCCTCGTCGAGTCTGCCGGCCGCGCACTCCCGCGTTCCGAGGCCGCGCGCTCTCGTGGCCGCGCTCGCTCGTCCGCGCCTGCTTGCTCGCCCGTCCGCGCCCGCCCACTCGCCCAGGCCGCGCCCTCAAGCATGCGGACGCCCCAACTGCCGCGATCGCGTTGTCCGTCCGGCATCGTCCTCCGAGAGGCTCGCGCTCGCCTGCCGCCCCCACTCTGCCCCGGTGCAGGGCACGCCCCTTCTCGTCTCCCAGCAGGCGCTCTCCATAATGCGCTTCGCCTACGCGTACGTGACACCGACCCCCGCCTGCGGTGGAGCTCCGTCCTCCTCGGCTACACCCGTGGAGCCTCCGCACTGCGCTTCTGCACCCCCGCCTGGCTCGAGGAGGCCATGCGCTTCTGCATCCCGGAGCCGGCTGGGCGCGCGGCGCGGAGGGGTGGGGGGGCGGCGCGGGCTGGCTGGCGGGAGGCCGGGCGCGGCCGCAGATGGCTGGCGGGGCGGGGCGCGCGCAGCCGGGCGCGGCGGCGACGCAGCAGGGCCTGAGCTGCGGGAAGGCACCGGGGCAGGGCGGCGCGCGCGGCGGCGACGCGGCGGGAGCTGCGGGAAGGCACCGGGCATGGCGAGAGAGAAAGCGGACGGAGAGAGAGGGAAGGTGGGGGCTCTGCGAGGAAAAAATGGAGAAAGCGACGGAGGAGTGGCTGCAGGTGGGCCGCAGGAGGCAAAAAAGTGGCGCCGGCACGCCCAGCTGCCCCCGGGGGGCTGGGTTCGGGGTGAGACTACCGGCGCTATTTTTCTATAAATCCGGCGAAAAGTGATGCTTTGGAGGCGTGACTGAAAGGATTTTTTGCCGCTAGTGATAAAAAAGTGACCTCGGGGCCTTCCTGAGGGCGGAGATGCCCTGACGCAGCAGCAGGCGACTTGGCAGCTCAGGGTGCAGCAACAGCCGAGGAAGATTTGGAGTGGAGGGCGGCTCGGAGTGAGGCCGCGACGGCAGTTTGAAGCAAGGCAGTCCGGGCTGATCTTTTTCTGCACTTGATCCTGGCATCATGCAGCAGGTCGCTCGGTGCTGCACAATCACATGGCCGTGACGCAGTAGGATATGGGTGATGATTTTAGCGGCGCCTCGAGCCGGCCACGGCGGCGGGTTGACTCGTTGGCAGAATCCACTTCCGAGTCGTCGACTCCCCTTTTTTTTAGCAGATCGGATTAAACAATTTGCAACCAGCCGCCGGCTTCCGTCCATAAATAGGATAAAGAATTAGAACCGTACTAGGATTAGTACTAGTCAGATTTGAGATTTGATCACGTGAACTACTACTCGAAGTAGTATTTTTCCTTCGACCTTCACTCCATGTTTGTAGTAGTAGCAGCAACAGCATACACAGATATGATTCGGGTCTTGATGTACGTGTATACGGCCATATGCACGAGCGCCCGGATGATAACGCGTGCGCGTTTTGTGCTATTGGTGACCCAACGATTTGATGCATTGGCGCATCAACGAAGATCGATTTTCTCTTGGTCTCGATATATTGCGGATCGCAGCGGCAGGTGCGCAAAAAAACCCTAATTTCCCTTGATCTCAAACTTGTATACACCGGCTCCAAAGTTAATCATGTTCCCGATCACAAAACAACAAATTTTCCGGATCTTCTCCATCTAATGAATTGCGAGCTTCTCAATCCCTAGAAGAGATCCCTCCAAGAACTCAACACCACCGTGCGCGAGCTCCACGGTGGGCGCCAACTGTCGTGGATTTGTCACGGCGAATGTCCTAGTGTGAGCACTTAGTCGTGAGGCCAACGCATCTTTGTAATAGCTTGAGAGGGGTTGAGCGGAATCGTGAGACGCAACACAAGACAAGGATTTAGACAGCTTCGGGCCCCGGGAAACATCATCCGGTAATAGCCCTACATGCTGTTTGTGGCCAGATCTCATTATCATAATGAGGGAGTCGCCGCATAAGCCGGCTCCCCCTTTGTGTCTAGACCTAGAGATTGTTTCTTCTTGCTTGTCCCTCTTGGGGAGCTCTGCCCCTCCTTATATAAGTTTAGAGGGATGGGTTACATGTGGAGTCCTATTAGGATTAGGATTAGTCTACCTTCTAATACAAACCGGATACAAGTCCGAGTCTTGACTCTTTGTAAGGGAAATATTCCTCACGCCTTTCCTCTTAAACCGGCCCACCATTAACATAAACCGACCTTCTGGGCCTGGGCCTTGGGCCTTGTCATCCGTCTGTCCCGCCTGCCGGGTTACCAGTGAGTCATAATGTTCAGACGAGTTGCTTGTAAACCGTCTGGTTAGGGCGGGTCGCCAGTGAATCGCCAAGTGTCAACCGGGTTATATTTCCGGCCGGGTCATACCGCGGGGTATATCCCCGACAGGCAAGTAACATACCGATGACAAAGGGAACAACGTATGTTGTTATGCGGATTGACCGATAAAGATCTTCGTAGAATATGTAGGAGCCAATATGAGCATATGGGTTCCGCTATTGGTTATTGATCGGAGATGTGTCTCGGTCATGTCTACATAGTTCTCGAACCCGTAGGGTCCGCACACTTAACGTTCGATGATGATTTGTATAATGAGTTATGTGATTTGATGTATCGAAGGTTGTTCGGAGTCCCGGATGAGATCACGGATATCACGAGGAGTCTCAAAATGGACGAGATATAAAGATCGATATATTGGAAGGCTATATTCGGACATCGGAAAGGTTCCGAGTGTCGAAGAGTTACGGGAATTCGCCGGGGGAAGTAGTGGGCCTTAATGGGCCATACGGGAAAGGAGAGAAGGGCCTCAAGGGGTCTCCGCGTGCCCCCACATGGGCTGGTCCGAATTGGACTAGGAGGGGGCGTCGCCCCCCTCTTTGCCTCTCCCTCTCCCTCTCCCTCTCCCTACTCCTACTAGGAGTCAGAATCCTCCCTTTGGGCGCGCCCCTTGAGGTCGGCCCTCCTCCTCCTCCCCTCCTTTATATACGGGGGAGGGGGCACCCCATAGACATACAAATTGATTGTTTAGCCGTGTGCGGTGCCCCCCTCCACAGAATTCCACCTCGGTCATATTGCCGTAGTGCTTAGGCGAAGCCCTGCATCGATAACTTCATCATCATCGTCAACACGCCGTCGTGCTGACGGAACTCACCCTCGGCCTTAGCTGGATCAAGAGTACGAGGGACGCCACCGAGCTGAACGTGTGCAGATCGTGAAGGTGCCGTGCGTTTGGTACTTGATCGGTTGGATCGCGAAGACGTTCGACTACATCAACAGCGTTACTAAACGCTTCCGCTTTCGGTCTACGAGGGTACGTAGACACACTCTCCCCTCTCGTTGATATGCATCTCCTAGATAGATCTTGAGTGATCGTAGGAAATTTTTGAAATACTGCGTTCCCCAACACATATTACTTTGCTACTGATCACATTGTTGCAGATAATTAATCTTCATGTGTGGTTGAATTGACAACTCAGCTGCTAATACCTTCAAATATTCTTTGGCTCCCCTTGTGTCGAATCTATAAATTTGGGTTGAATACTCTACCCTCGAAAACTGTTGTGATCCCCTATACTTGTGGGTTATCATTAGCACCTTTAGTATCGACAAAACCTTCTGGTTGCATCATATACAACTCTTCTTTAAGAAATCCACCATTTGCCAAATTACATAATCATAAAATGTGTCAATTGCTAACATGATTGGGACAGACTTAAGCATCGCTACGAGTGAGAAGGTCTCATCGTAGTCAACTCCTTGAACTTATTGAAAACCTTTCGCAACAAGTCGAGCTTTGTAGATAGTAACATTACCAACAGCGTCAGTCTTCTTGTTGAAGATCCATTTATTCTCTATGGCTTGCCGATCATCGGGCAAGTCAACCAAAGTCCATACTTTGTTCTCATACATGGATCCCATCTTAGATTTCATGGCCTCAAGCCATTTCACGGAATCTAGGCTCATCATTGCTTCCTCATAGTTCATAGGTTCATCATGGTCTAGTAACATGACTTCCAGAACAGGATTCCCGTACCATTCTGGTGCGGAACATACTCTGGTTGACCTATGAGGTTCGGTAGTAACTTGATCTGAAGTTTCATGATCATCATCATTAGCTTCCTCACTAATTGGTGTAGGCATCACTGGAACTGATTTCTGTGATGAACTACTTTCCAATTCGAGAGAAGGTACAACTACCTCATCAAGTTCCACTTTCCTCCCACTCACTTCTTTCGAGAGAAACTCCTTCTCTAGAAAGGATCCATTCTTAGCAACAAATATCTTGCCTTCGGATCTGTGATAGAAGGTGTACCCAATAGTTTCTTTTGGGTATCCTATGAAGACGCACTTCTCCAATTTGGGTTCGAGCTTATCAGGCTGAAGCTTTTTCACATAAGCATCGGAACCCCAAACTTCAAGAAACAATAATTTTGGTTTCTTGCCAAACCAAAGTTCATATGGTGTCGTCTCAACGGATTTAGATGGTGCCCTATTTAACATGAATGCAGATGTCTCTAATGCATAACCCCAAAATGATAGTGGTAAATCGGTAAGAGACATCATAGATCACACCATATCTAATAAAGTATGATTACGACGTTCAGACACACCATTATGCTGTGGTGTTCCAGGTGGCGTGAGTTGCGAAACTATTCCACATTGTTTCAAATGAAGACCAAACTTGTAACTCAAATAGTCGCCTCTGCGATCAGATCATAGAAACTTTATTTTCTTGTTACAATGATTTTCCACTTCACTCTAAAATTCTTTGAACTTTTCAAATGTTTCAGACTTCATTAAGTAGACATACCCATATCTGCTCAAATCATCTGTGAAGGTCAGAAAATAACGATACCCACTGTGAGCCTCAACACTCATCGCACAACATACATCAGTATGTATTATTTCCAATAAGTCAATGGCTCGCTCCATTGTTCTGGAAAATGGAGTCTTAGTCATCTTGCCCATGAGGCATGGTTCGCAAGCATCAAGTGATTCATAATCAAGTGATTCCAAAAGCTCATCTGCATGTAGTTTCTTCATGCGCTTTACACCAATATGACCTAAACGGCAGTGCCACAAATAAGTTGCACAATCATTATTAACTTTGCATATTTTGGCATCAATATTATGAATATGTGTATCACCATGATCGAGATTCAACAAAAATAGACCACTCTTCAAGGGTGCATGACCATAAAAGATATTACTCATATAAATAGAACAACCATTATTCTCTTATTTAAATGAATAACCATCTCGCATCAAAAAGATCCAGATATAATGTTCATGCTCAACGATGGCACCAAATAATAATTATTCAGGTCTAAAACTAATCCTGAAGGTAGATGTAGAGGTAGCGTGCCGATGGCGATCACATCGACCTTGGAACCATTTCCGACGCACATCGTCACCTCGTCCTTAGCCAGTCTTTGTTTAATCTGTAGCCCCTGTTTCGAGTTGCAAATATGAGCAACAGAACCAGTATCAAATACCCAGGCGCTACTACGAGCATTAGTAAGGTACACATCAATAACATGTATATCAAATATACCTTTCATTTTGCCATCCTTCTTATCTGCCAAATACTTGGGGCAGTTCCGCTTCCAGTGACCAGTCCCTTTGCAGTAGGCTTAGGTCCAGACTTGGGTTTTTGAAGGAAATATGCCCTAGAGGCAATAATAAAGTTGTTATTTATATTTACTTATATCATGATAAGTGTTTATTATTCATGCTAGAATTGTATTAACCGGGAACTTAGTGCATGTGTGAATACATAGACAAAATAGAGTGTCCCTAGTATGCCTCTACTTGACTAGCTCGTTAATCAAAGATGGTTAAGTTTCCTGACCATAAACATGTGTTGTCATTTGATGAATGGGATCACATCATTAGAGAATGATGTGATGGACAAGACCCATCCGTTACCTTAGCATAATGATCATTAAGTTTTATTGCTATTGCTTTCTTCATGACTTATACATATTCCTCTGACTATGAGATTATGCAACTCCCGAATACCGGAGGAACACCCTGTGTCGGTGTCAAAACCGGCGGATCTCGGGTAGGGGGTCCCGAACTATGCGTCTAAGGCGGATGGTAACGGGAGGCAGGGGACACGATGTTTTACCCAGGTTCGGGCCCTCTTGATGGAGGTAAAACCCTACGTCCTGCTTGATTTATTCTTGATGATATGGGTATTACAAGAGTTGATCTACCACGAGATCGGAGAGGCTAAACCCTAGAAGCTAGCCTATGGTATGATTGTATGTTGTCCTATGGACTAAAACCCTCCAGTTTATATAGACATCGGAGGGGGCTAGGCTTACACAAGGTCGGTTACAAAGGAGGAGATATACATATCCGTATTGCCTAGCTTGCCTTCCACGCCAAGTAGAGTCCCATTCGAACACGAGACGAAGTCTTCAATCTTGTATCTTCATAGTCCAATAGTCCGGCCCAAGGATATAGTCTGGCTGTCCGGAGACCCCTAATCCCGGACTCCCTCAGTAGCCCCTGAACCAGGCTTCAATGACGATGAGTCCGGTGCGCAGTGTTGTCTTCGGCATTGCAAGGCGGGTTCCTCCATCGAATACACCCCGGAAGACTGAATACAAGGATAGTGTCCGTCCCTGCAAAATAAGTTCCACATACCACCATAGAGAGAATAATATTTCCACAAATCTAATCTGCTGACTCGTTTTGTCAACGTGACGTTTTATCATGGCCCGGTGATTATTCGAACCGTTTCCTTTAACTAGCCCCGCACATAACGTGAGGCAGTTTCTTGACATGTCTTCTCAAAGCAGAGATCGTGTTCCCCTTATCACGGGATTCTCATCAATACGGGCGTGGGTAACCCAACCGCGCCTAGGACTCCTAGATTTTAGGTAAGTCCCAAACGGCCACGAGGAGGATGCTTGATATTCACCCTATTTATAAAGGGTCAAGGCTTTTACTTTTTTCCTCCCGTGCTCAATAGAATCCCTCCCCCGCCTCAAGTTCCAACACTCAGAGCCTAGGTCAGGTCCTTTGGATCTTCAATCATGTCCGGATCCAGCCTCCAGGGCCGGTGGATGCCCTCCTCTGTCACAGAAGAGCATATCAAGAAATTGAGGGAGGCAAGGTACTTGACCGCCGAAGTCTCACATCGGCTGCCCGCCCGAGGGCAAGTCGTCCCTACTCCTGAACCCAATGAAGACGTCGTGTTCATCTCCCACTTTCTCCGAGGACTAGGCCTCACTCTGGATCCCTTCATAAGGGGTTTGATGTTCTATTACGGGCTTGATTTCCACGATCTAGCCCCGGATTCCTTTCTCCACATCTCGGCATTTATTGTCGTATGTGAGGCCTTCCTCCGCATTACCCCTCACTTCAGCCTGTGGCTCAAGACCTTTGATGTGAAGCCAAAGACGGTCGAAGGGCAGTATGCAGCATGCGGAGGCGCATTAATAAGCAAGATTGCAGGAGCTCCGTGGCCAAAAGGTTCCTTTCCAGAGGTGTCCGGATTATGGCAACAGGAGTGGTTCTACATCACCGCTCCCAGAAGTGCCAAGTGGGTAGCTTCCCCTGCCTTTCGCTCGGGCCCTCCACCACAAATGATGTCATGGATCAGCAGGGGGTTGAGCTGGGGTCCAGCCAAGGATGTGCCCATATTGCAGAGCCGCATCCGGGATCTCTTCGAGGGAGATTTTAGTTTGGTTATGGTAATGCAAGTCATGCTGGTTCGTCGAGTCCAGCCTTGCAAACGACGGCCCCTCCGCTTGTGGGAATTCAACCCAGAAGGACCGCGCGCTATTCAGAATTTCCTCGGCCTGACGCACGAGGAGATGTATAAATCATTCTTCGGACCTCAAATAGAGTGTCCGGATACTACCGAGGACATGGGCCTGAGCAGCAACCGCACCGCCGACCAAGTAAGTAATACTCTAACCGAACACACCGTCTTTCATTTATCATGAAGTCATTCCGAGAAATCGCTCTTCGACCAGGACTGGCTAACAAAGGTGAAGATGATTCGGTGTTCAGCCCCCCTCCCTAAGGGTTTGGACAATCCGGTACTGGAAAAGATGCTCGAGCTAGCACCTTGCCCGGAGCCCTCAAAGGAAGATAAAGGGGGAATAATGAGGGAGAAAGCGGGCCCCCATCGCTACCAATTCCAACCGAGGGAATGAGCGCCTCGATGAGGGAGGATAACCAAGGAGAAGATTCTGACCTTCTCTCGCTCCAGGGAAGGAAGAGGACTGCCTCTGAAGATCCGGAAACCAAGGCTTCCAAACGGGAGAAGAAGTCTCCAACAGAGGGTCCTGCCTTGGGGGGTGCTCTTGCCGCACAAAGTCCGCGCGGGGATCAGCCCTCTAACGAGCCGTAAGTGATCAAAAAATACTTAATACTAAAGATATTCTACCTTACTTCCGAGGAAAATAACCGAAGCGTTTGTCTTGCAGTTTGGATCTTAGCCCTTCTCAACAGAGCTTGTCTTCAGGGGACCTTCTTCCGGAGATGATGGAGAGCGAAACGCCTCCCCCGAACTCCCCCGCTCAAGAAGCGGGCGACCTTGAAGTGTCTTCACGGAGGGCCTCTCCGAATCCGGTGAGGCCAGAAGATAATCCTATAGTCACCCAAAGTCCCCAGCATCCGGCTCTTGAAGAGAGCAAACAAAGGAGTCCGGCGCCGTCTGGTATGCGGTCGGACGGACTGAGGGATCTGCTAAAGCGAGCGACCATCGCGGAAGAACACCATACGTTGATGGGTACGGTGATGGAAAGGAATTCGTCCGCCGAAAGCGGGTTGCATGACGCCTTTATGGGTCTACTAACGGGCTTTGAGGTACATAAAATGATATACATTTGTGATAGTACCGCACATTTTTAGGTGTGCCCTGTGTAGATAGTAGTCCCTGAGACTCTGGTTGTTGCCGAGAGCGGCGGCAAAAAGAGGATCGTAGTCCAATGTAATAACCATACTGCTTTTATGTGCAGGTGGTGGAAGCTCCGGTGGCTAGCCGGACTAATGAGTTTGCCGAACTAAAGCGGCAACTGGATGCGGACATCGAGCTTGTTAACAAGCGGCTTGATGAGGCATAGGGTAAGTGATGTTTTCTGGTAAATGTCACATAGCAAGAGCAGCGTGATGCCAGTGTCTTTAATATGTTTTGACTACAGATGGAGCTGCCACCGTGGAGACCCTTCGGGCGGAACTTGCCTGAGCCAAAGAACAAGCAAGAAGTAGTAATGCGGCTGCTTTGAAGGCGGCTGAAGAGTTAAGAGCTGAGAAGGCCGCGCATTGCGAGAGCAAAGAAAAGATGGCCAAGATGGCCGTAAAGTTAAAAGACACTGCCGACTGTTGCCAGTTCCTTGAAGAAGAAAACCGAGCGAAGGCAACGGACCTTGAAAAGGCCACGATGGCGACCAAAGACACCCGCTCTGCCATGAGAGCGAAGAAGGAGGAGCTGCGTGAAGCCGGTGATATTGTGGCTGGGAAGCCCTTTTTGCTGCGGAGGAAGTTCGGAGATCCGCGGTATGCCCCTCTGGATCGACTGTGGAGTTCGGCAGATGCATATCTGGATTTGACGGCGAGTGCTGTCGATGCGGCCGAATACTTCTGATATCAAACAGATCGTGAAGTGGACAAGCTATTCTGGTCGCAGTTTAACGTTCCAGAGCGTCCGCTTCCACTAACTGATCAGATTGCCGAATGGGCCGAACTCAATAGTTGTCCGGACTTGCCATGAGGTCCGTCGTAGATCATCTATGGCCGGAAAAGCCGAAGCCGAACAACTATTTCTGCTTAGTGCAGCAGTTCCTTGGTGCGGTGCCGCACATCAATGCGATGAAGAGGTCGGCGTGTATAGAAGGCTCGTGGTGGCCCTTGCCCATGTCAAAGCATACTGGGCGGAGATGGATGCTACCACTGTTGCGGCGCAGGGTTCGGCCATAGGCCGAGTGGCTGCCGAGCACTATTTTGAAGAAGTTCTTGAGGGTGCTCGTTTGATAGAGGCCCAGTGCTCGAAGAATATTATGTTTGAGTGACATGTATTCCCATTGTAAAAACAATGTTTTATTGAATTTATCAAGGCTGTATTTATACTTGTGCCCAAAAGTATTGTGATGCCTCCTGTGCAGCCGTTTATGTATACATGTATATAACCTGAAAGATTGTAGTTGTCGGCTTCAGCCCCCACGCATAGAATGCGGGGGTGTTTGCAGAAGAGGCGTATTCACACTTAATCCAACGTCTTGGTCCTAATAAGGAGGTGATAGCGCAGCGAACTAGGCAACCGGACTATAATGCTTTAACACTTTCACTTAGCCATAGGAGTTTGACAGTGGGGCTATTATATAGCCCCTGGTGGCTCCGCACTCACCCGAGTTCGGGGTGCGTACATGCCTGGCCGGGAAACGGCCCTTCGTTAAGGCGGAGGAATTCTAAGATTCCGATAGGTCATCAAGTGGTTGACCAGTCTCACGCTATATCATGACAGTCGGTTTTCGGCTTTCTCTACTGAGGTGCTCGTCCGGATGAACCAGGGCACAATCGCAGTAGTTCTCCTGGTGCTGCCTTAGCCGATAGAGCGGAACGTAAGGCAGCAAAACACAGGAGCCGGGCAAACCCAACATTTGACCAAAGACATGATTCGGAGCTGATGCATATAAGGCCAAACTCGCGACGCCGAACACTCCCTAAGGTATTCGGTCTTTATGGTGTGAACCGGGCCTAAACAGTGCCCTTTGTAAGAAGCCCCTAGTGTCCAGGTACGTGCATTGTTCTGGCGTGGCCACATGCCAAGACGTCAGCATCCTTCTCAATTGTACTGAGAATCCGAGGGATGTGTATCAACAAGAGACAGTAAAAAAGGTTGACGCAGGGTCTTAATCAAAAAAGAATCCTTTGAACGGGTCCCTGCTGCACGTCTGCGCCTGTGTCTCCGTTGTGCCGTATTCTGGACGGGTGTAGCACGATGGTCATCTGTAAAAGAGAGGAACTTAGGTGAAAAGTTGTCGTGCAAAAAAGTAGGTTTAAAGAAACCATGTACAGTTCAAGATGAGTGAAAATTGCCACTTGTTTGCGCACGTTGATCCCCTTGTATTTGTAATAGGGGTGTGGTCATCAAACCTGTATGAATTACATATAGCTGCGCCGGACTCGTCTAACCGTGTCTGTGGTCTTGACGACCTATCGAATGCTTTAGTTGGTGAGGCCGTTTTAGTGTGCGGCTGCCAAGGCAGCCGCACTCTCTTCGGCGCGCAGGGATCGCTCAATATTTCCATTTACTGTAATGATGCCACATGGACCGGGCATCTTAAGCGTGAGGGAAGCGTAATGTGGTATTGCGTTAAAGCGAGTGAAAGCTTCACGTCCAAGTAGTGCTTGATGGCCACTTTGGAACGGAGCAATGTGGAAGGTTAAATTTTCGCTACGGAAGTTGTCGGGGAAGCCGAATACAACTTCTAGTAGCAGGGAGCCCGTGCAATGAGCCCCTGGGCCTGGCGTTACTCCTCTAAAGGTAGTATTGCTGCGGCAAATTTTCGTTGGGTCTATCCCCATTTTGCGGATTGTGTCCTGATATATCAGGTTTAAGCTGCTGCCGCCGTCCATAAGGACTCGTGTGAAGTGGTATCCGTCAATTATTGGATCTAATACCAAGGCAGCTCATCCTGCGCTCCGGATACTTGCTGAGTAATCCTGATGGTCGAAGGTGATTGGTTGAGACGGCCAGTGGCAGAACTCCGCGGTGATAGGCCCTTGGGCATGTTTATCTGGGAATGCCGCTTTGCTTCTCCCCTTTATCACGTGTAATACATTTATTGTTTTGACTTCTGGTGGAAATTTCTTCTGTTCCCTAGTGTTTTGCTTGTGAGGCTCATCCTCGTCTTCACTTGGTGTATCCTGCCCCTTATGTTCGGCGTTGAGCTTGCCAGACTGCTTGAAGACCCAACATGCTCTATGGGTATGATTTGCAGGTTTATCGGGGGTGCTATGGATCTGACATATTTGGTCCAGAATTTTGTTTAGGCTGGACAGTTCATCTCTGGCGCCTTTAGAGGGCGGCTTTTGCTGACCTGGCCGAGAGCTTCTGAATCCAGCATTTACCGTCGTGCTCTTCGGGCTGTCTTCTTTATTCCGGCGCTTATTATTTTTGCTGCGTCGTGATTTCCTGTTTCCGTCTCTAACTTCGGATGTACTTGGGTCACTGGTGCTGCATCGGGCTAGCCAGCTGTCCTCGCCCGCGCAAAAGCGGGTCGTGAGGCTTGTTAATGCTGCCATTGTTCTCGGCTTTTCTTAGCCGAGGTGTCTGGCAAGCCATTCGTCTCGGACGTTGTGCTTCAAGGCTGCCAAGGCTTCGGTGTCCGGACAGTCGACTATTTGGTTCTTTTTATTAAGAAACCTGTTCCAAAGCTTTCGGGCTGACTCTCCGGGCTGTTGAGTAATATGACTCAAACCGTCCGCATCCGGAGGTCGTACATAAGTCCCTTGAAAATTCGCCCGAAAAGCGTCTTCGAGCACTTCCCAGCTTCCAATGGAGCTTTCGGGGAGGCTTTTCAGCCAGTGCCGGGCTGGCCCTTTGAGCTTGAGGGGTAAGTACTTGATGGCGTGGAGATCATCTCCTCGAGCCATATGGATATGGAGGATATAGTCCTCAATCCAGACCCCAGGGTCTGTTGTTCCGTCGTATGCCTCTATGTTTACGGGTTTAAATCCCTCTAGAAATTCATGATCCAGTACCTCGTCGGTGAAACATAGGGGGTGTGCGGCACCCCTCTATCTGGGTGTACCGTGGTGTTCGGATGTTTGTTGTGTTGCATCGTATGCTGGAGCGCGCTTGCGTGGTTCATAAGTGGATCTGGTTGCGCCGTCCTTTTGATGCGAGCCCTCGCGTGGATCGTGTATTGGCTTATGTGCGACATTATTTGCCGCTCTATGTTGGCCGTGAGGTCATCTATCCGGCCGAATGGCCATTTTAATTTTTGGTTGCGGGCGATCTAAGGCCTCCTCATCGAATTCAGGTAGCAACTTCTGCTTCGGGTAGCTCTTGGTGTGGCGATTACCGCCGTACTTCGCCGCTGTGTTGAGTACTTTACTCCATCTGATTCTGAGTGTGTCTTGCGCAGCCTTGAGCCTTTGCTTCTGCTTTTTAGACTCCTCGCGGTGGCAACAAGCTTTTGATGGGCATTCTGTTGCTCTGGGTGTCTGTACGTGTGATGTCGTCCGGATTATTATCTTTGATAAGGTCGGGTTGTTCCGTTTGATTCTCCGTGTTGCCGTGGTCCGGCGATTGTTCACCCTGCTCTAACGCTGGGTCTATATGATCGTTGTTTCTGCCGAGGCGGGATTTGGGGCGGCGCTTACGCCGCCGCTTTGACTGCTTCTCGAGGGGACAATCCTTCGTTGCGTCCTTTCGTTCCTCGTCGTCATTTTCTTTTGGTGTGTCCACCATATATATGTCATGTGATGAAGTGGGCGTCTGGTGCCCTGTGGGCAGTGGTTCCTGTTCGTCTCCTACATCGTCATCCATACCGTCGATGTCTTCGGAGTCGAAGTCGAGCATGTCGGTTAAATCGTCGACAGTGGCTACGAAGTGGGTGGTGGGTGGGCAGCGAATTTCTTCGTCATCCGCATCCCAATCCTGCTAGACATAGTTCGGCCAGGATCCTCCTGACAAGGAGAAAGACCTTAATGAGTTTAGTACGTCGCCGTAGGGCGAGCGCTGAAAAATATCCGTGGAGGTAAACTCCATGATCGGCGCCCAATCGGATTCGATAGGAACAGGCGCAGGCGGTTCGGAGTCCATGGTCGGAGAAGGATCCGGCAGTTTGACAACACGGCTCTCGTGAAGGGTAAGGTCGATATTCGGCTCGATCGCCGCTGAGGATATGGCCTCCGTGACGGGGCCTATCCACCCGTCCGTGGATGGCGGAACTGGCTCCGAATTGAGGCTCGGAGCGGCTGCCAGTGCGATCTCCTGAATGCGGTCCGATGGCAGAGCTAAATCATACTCCTCGTGACCGCGTGGTGCACAAGGCCGGGGCTCGAATCCGTAGAAGATCAAGTCTCCGCGGGCATCAGCCGTGTAGTTTAAGCTTCCAAACCTGACATGGTGGCCAGGGGCGTAACTTTCGATCTGCTCCAGATGGCCAAGCGAGTTGGCCCGCAGTGCGAAGCCGCCGAACACAAAGATCTATCCGGGGAGAAAAGTCTCACCCTGGACTGCATCACTATTGATGATCGTAGGAGCCATCAAGCCTAACGGCGACGACACAGAGGAACTCTCAATGAAAGCACCAATGTCGGTGTCAAAACCGGCGGATCTCGGGTAGGGGGTCCCGAACTGTGCGTCTAAGGCGGATGGTAACAGGAGGCAGGGGACACGATGTTTTACCCAGGTTCGGGCCCTCTTGATGGAGGTAAAACCCTACGCCCTGCTTGATTTATTCTTGATGATATGGGTATTACAAGAGTTGATCTACCACGAGATCGGAGAGGCTAAACCCTAGAAGCTAGCCTATGGTATGATTTTATGTTGTCCTACGGACTAAAACCCTCCGGTTTATATAGACACCGGAGGGGGCTAGGGTTACACAAGGTCGGTTACAAAGGAGGAGATATACATATCCGTATTGCCTAGCTTGCCTTCCACGCCAAGTAGAGTCCCATCCGGACACGAGACGAGGTCTTTAATCTTGTATCTTCATAGTCCAATAGTCTGGCCCAAGGATATAGTACGGCTGTCCGGAGACCCCTAATCCCGTACTCCCTCACCTTGTCTGCTATCAAATTTCACAACGTAAATGGGTGATTATAAAGATGCTCTACAGGTGTCTCCGAAGGTGTTTGTTGGGTTGGCATAGATCAAGATTAGGATTTTTCACTCCGAGTAACGGAGAGGTATCTCTGGCCCCTCTCGGTAATGCACATCACTATAAGCCTTGTAAGCAATATGACTGATGAGTTAGTTGCGGGATGATGCATTACGGAACGAGTAAAGAGACTTGCCAGTAACGAGATTGAACTAGATATGATGATACCGATGATTGAATCTTGGGCAAGTAACATACCGATGACAAAGGGAATAATGTATGTTGTTATTGCTGTTTGAACGATAAAGATCTTTGTAGAATATGTAGGAACCAATATGAGCATCCAGGTTCCGCTATTGGTTATTGACCGGAGATGTGTCTCGATCATGTCTACATAGTTCTCGAACCCGTAGGGTCCGCACTCTTAACGTTTGATGACGATTTGTATTATGAGTTATGTGTTTTGGTGACCGAAGTTTGTTCGGAGTCCTGGATGAGATCACGGACATGACGAGGAGTCTCGAAATGGTCGAGAGGTAAAGATTCATATATTGGAAGGTTATATACGGACACTGGAATGGTTCCGAAGAGGTTCAGGGATTTTTTGGAGTACCGGGAGGTTACCGGAACCCCCCGGGAAAGTTAATGGGCCTCATGGGCCATAGTGGAGAGGAGGTGGCGCCCCCCTTGCAGTCCGAATTGTACAAGGGGTGGGGGCGTGGCCCCCCTTTCCTTCTCCCTCTCCCCCTCTTTTCCCTTTCCCCCTCTCCGTTGGAAGGAAGGGGGAGCCGACTAGGACTAGGAGTCCTAGTGGGACTCCCCCCACTTGGCGCGCCCCTAGGGCCGGCTGGCCTCCCCTCTCCTCCTTTATATACAAGGGCGGGGGGCACCCCAAAGGCACATCAATTGTTCTCTTAGCCGTGTGCGGTGCCCCTCCACAGTTTACTCCTCCGGTCATAGCGTCATAGTGCTTAGGCGAAGGCCTGCGCGGATCACATCACCGTCACCGTCACCACACCGTCATGCTAACGAAACTCTCCCTCAACCCTCTGCTGGATCAAGAGTTCGAGGGACGTCGTCGAGCTGAACGTGTGCTGAACTCGGAGGTGTTGTACGTTCGGTACTAAGATCGGTTGGATCGTGAAGATGTTTGACTACATCAACCGCATTAACCTAATGCTTCCACTTTCGGTCTACGAGGGTACGTGGACACATTCTCCCCCTCTCGTTGCTATGCATCTCCTAGATAGATCTTGCGTGATCATAGGAATTTTTTTGAAATTGCATGCTATGTTCCCCAACAGTTTCTCCCCGGGAGCAGCAACTTGCTTGCTATTCTTCTTGAAGTTCCCTTTCTTTCCTTTGCCCTTTTCTTGAAACTAGTGGTCTTGTTAACCATCAACACTTGATGCTCCTTCTTGATTTCTACCTCCGTAGCTTTGAGCATTGCGAAGAGCTCGGGAATAGTCTTTTCCATCCCTTGCATATTATAGTTCATCACGAAGCCTTTGTAGGTTGGTGGTAGTGTCTGAAGAACTCTGTCAATAACACTATCATCCGGAAGATTAACTCCCAGCTGAGTCAAGTGGTTATGGTACCCAGACATTCTAAGTATGTGTTCACTGACAAAACTGTCCTCCTCCATCTTGCAGCTCATATCTTTCAACTTGGGCATTTGCTTGAAATATTAACTTCAACTCCTGGAACATATCATATGGTCCATGACGTTCAAAACGTCTTTGAAGTCCTGATTCTAAGTTGTAAAGGATGGCACAGTGAACTATCGAGTAGTCATCAGATTTAGCTTGCCAGACGTTCATAACGTCTGGAGTTGCTCCTGCAGCAGGCCTTGCACCTAGCGGTGCATCAAGGACGTAATTCTTCTGTGCAGCAATGAGGATGATCCTCAAGTTACAGATGTCGGTTCTATATCCGGCGTATCTCATAGTAGGGGTCCTAAGCTAGGCATCTTGGAGCGATGGTAACATGGACACGGGATTTTACCCAGGTTCGGGCCCTCTTGATGGAGGTAAAACCCTACGTCCTGCTTTTGATTGTATTTATATGGGGTGTAGTACATAGTACATGTATCTACCACGAGATTGTAGTAATGAATATGAGATGTCTATTGACTAGCCTGGCCCCGGTTTATATAACACACCAAAGGCCTAGGGTTTAGGAGAGTCCTCGTCTTGGGCGCCAAGTCTTGTGGGATCTCCCTTGTATGCGGCATGGGTTGTCTGAACTGGCCCAATAGTGAACCGCCATGGGGGTCCTCGGTCGGACCCACTGGTTGGGAGACGACGTGGTGAGTACCTCCTATTCCAGGACACCGTCAGTAGCCCCCTGAACCGGTCTTCAAGTTGGGGATGCTCCTTGATTCTTCCAAACTGTTCTTCATCTTCGGTCGCCGGTCTTGAAAACTGGTTCAACAAATCTTTCCATCTTCGATCTTGACGATCGCCGAAGTGAATCTGAAGAGTCTACATGTTGGGTATCCGAGGAGTCCCTTTAATTTTTCGGCCTTTAGAAATGCCTTGTTATTTTTACGCCACACCTTGGGTTTGAACTTATTCCCGTACGGCGGTGTCCTCTTGCGCCCGAGCTCCAACGTTGGACTGCATCCGAGATATCTTTTGCAGCCGGGCACCAACGCCGGACCGCTTCCGAGCTCCAACGCCGGAATGTATCCAAGCTATAATCGCCGGAATGTATCCTAAGTGTCATAGATTACCTCGGTCTTGAAAAAGTTAAAAGGGTATAAGCGAGCCTAATGCCGGAGATGCCCTCTATGCAGCCGACCACTTGCAACCGAGCTTTATGCCAGACTACTTCCGAGGTATCTTTTGCAGTCAAGCACCAACGCCGAACTGTATCCGGGCTCCAACGTCGGACTATATCCGAGGTGTATTTTTATAACCGAAGTCCAATGTTGTTCGGCATCCGAGGTGTCATAGACTACCTTGGTCATGAAAATTTCGGAGGAGTTCAGCCAAGCTTAATGCTGAAAACATCCTCGGTGAAGCCAGCCACTCACATCCGAGTTCTATGCCAGGCTGCTTCCGAAGTGTGCGATTTATTCTCTGCCGAGATGTATAGTCAGTAGCCCTCAAGGTGTGTGTCGGTCTAAAACTCGAGATGCACCTGATGGATGACATAAGACCGCTGATCCCAGTAGCCCCTGAGACTCAGATCAATTTGCAAAATCGGCCTAAGGATCAAATCCTAGCTTGACAGCATACTTCAGAACACAAAAGCGGTGTGCACAGGCCTTGAGACTCAGGTTGGGTGCGGCCGACCAACCTGAGGATCGTAATCTCCCTGGAAACTGTATTGCACTTAAATTTTCTGCATTGAATTGTAAATGCAGTAGCCCCCGAAACTTGGATGGGGCAACATGGCTGACCCTAGGATCGTATCTCCTCAGGAACTAGCTTCAACCGTCGTGTATGTTTTGACAACGCCGAACTATAGTTCAGAAAAGAGTTTCCGACAAGACCATCATGCCGAACACCTCAACCAAGAGGATGTCCAGCTTCCTGAAAGGAAAACATAAAATAGGTTAAAGATGTTATATGCTCGAAAGACCAAAAAACTTATGTGAAAACTTTACGTCTTAATCGAATCAAGTTTTTTGGTGCCAATGCGAAATTGGTCTTAAAATTGTGCTTCCGTCATGTATTAACATGACACATCCGATCTCTAGACATCAAGTGGGTCAACTCTCGGCTTCAACCTCCCTATCCCGAAGGCGGAGTGTTTCTCAAGCCAGTTTAACGAGCTAAGCGCGAGCAGCTTTAGAGAGAAACTAGGCAATCTGGCTGTTGACCATGCACTTGAGTCGAGAAAGGAGTGGTAGAAAAAGACTTTGCAATGAATAGGAAGGAAATATTTATTATAAAATGGCTCATATAAATTTAAGAGCCCCAAGTGATTTGGGTAAAATAATTTTATGTATAATGATTGTATGTACCGAAGTACTTATATCATATCTGTGATCACCCGAACTTTAAACGCGTCTTAACCGACCGTTGGCTTCTCCCTTTTTGGTCAAGGGCTGAAAAGTGTTATGTAATCCTCCTGTCGAAAATATCGACGGTGTTTCCGATAACCAGGAAATCAGGCCATAAGGCTATAACAGAAAAAGCGCGCTCAGGGAACTTATTCTATATTACTGATGAAGTGTAAGAAGCATCTTCGAAGAAAATAGTACCCCCACCGATACCCTTCTTCGGTTGCTCATTATTAGTATGAGACTTGTGCAATAGATGTTTTGTACTCATGAGTTCCGTTGTGTGCCGACCATGATTGAAGACAATAAGAGCGCTAGCTTTCGGCTTCACCCAGTCTAAGGTCCGAGCTCGGATGACCCGATCGTGACAATCGCAGAGGTGCTCCCTTTACTCCCTAGCCGAACAATCGGGAACGTAGGGGTAAACACAGGAGCAAGGCAACCCAGCTTGCGAAACACTTAAGTCAACATGGTGCATATTGTGGCATATTACACGAACAAGGAACGAAGCCATACAAGTATAATCATATGCAATAGGAAAGGCTTCATAAAGGAAGCCCCCAAGTAAATGGGGTGTTTGAATTTGTGTGTCACAAACAAAGTTTTGACAAGGAAGTTTTTCACAAACAACTTTTTGCCAAAAAAGTATAATGCTTGGTCGAACTGAACAACATTTAAAACTGAAAGTTTTTTAGCATGAAAGCGACTTAGCTGGTTAATGTGCTCGGTGTTGATGATGCGATCTGGGATTGTTGCGGCATGAAGACGCCCATTGATCTCTGACAGATCCAACAAGGTTCGTAGTCCTTGGCATGGCCGAGGTCCCAGCCCCCAAGCCTGATGTGTCCGAGCAAGGAGTTCCGCACTCCGGAGTAGTGACACTGCTCGGCAGATGTGGTAAGGAGAAGCCCTCAGTCTAGCCGAGCTGGCGGAGTAGGTCGGCAAGGTGACCGCATGACGCAGTCGAAATCGACAACGGACCGAAATGTAACCCACCACAGGAAATCTGCACGGAAAAGACCATGCAAACCAGCAAAAAAAGAAAAACAAAATTCTGTTGAAAGTAGTATACAACATGTGTAATTAGGAGAAATACAACCTGATTCATAGGGTAGCGAGAGGACATTAAAATCCGAAGTGAGTGATTGGCACCGCATTTGCATGAAGATCAAGCGGACCTCGAAATCCGCACTGAAGGCGGTACAACATACCGTGGTTGGGCGCTGACAAGCAGTACTAGTACCGAATCTCATCCTCACGTGGAATGGCCTCTGCGCAGTCTCCTCGGATGGGTTGCCAGACTGATCGCCCCCCTTTTTTAAATCAAACTAGAGGACAAAACAACTGAAAAGTGCACGTAAGGTGGATGGACTAGCCAAAAGTGCAGCCTCGTTCAACCTTTATAATTAAATGGTAAATAATAAATAAAAGGAAAGATAGATGGAATCTTCCCTGTATGGTGCCACTGATCTGGATCGCCATCGACCGGTCCTCCTGCAGTGCATGATCCTTTGAAGGATCAAGGTCCCAGCCCCCGTGCCTGTCCCGAGGTGGCCGAGCGAAGAGCTCGGCACTTCAAAGTGGCAACACATCACGACCGCCGTGGAGAGGTGAAGTTCTGAGTTTAGCAGAGGTGACGGAGCAGGTCAGCGGGTGACACCGGAGCCCCCATGTCAGTCGACGTGTCGAAGCTCATCGGCATGGTGGACGTCGGCTGAAAGAAACGATAGTGCGGCGATGCTAGCACAGGGTCGCTCATCGAGGTGGCGCGGACAAAGTAGTTTCCTGTGCACACATAAATAGTGCAAGCCAGAAATAAAAATAATATGCTTGAAAACAAAATTCTACTACTTAATTAATTTAAGTGAAGTAAATAATTAAAGAAATATGGCCTGAATGCCGAGGTCGTCCTGACAAAGTTGCCGCGGAGATGCCGACACAGGGAAGCGCGTTGAGGCGACGCCACAACTTGATTGATGCAGGCAGGACGTCGACGTCGGCCCACAGAGTTGACCGCGTGACGCAGTCGAAGTTGATTACCTGCACACATAAAATAGTGCAAGCAAGAAATAATAATTAAAAGAAAGAATAAAAATTGCATAATTAATTTATGCGAAGTGAATAATCCAGTAAATATGGCCTCAACGCCAAGGTTCGACGAAGTTCCAACGCATAGGTCGGACATTTCGTGACGATGTTGTGGCACGGGGATGTCGACATAGGTCGGCTAGACGAGGTGACGGCGAGAGGCTGGCCAGGTGTCGAACATCGGTAGAACATTTCTGCAAAAATAATGTAGTGCAGACCAGCAGGAAATATTCTGCATAATAATTTTAAGTACTAAACGAATAGTTTAGAAGAAATAAAACCTGTTTAGCTGCAACGACCACCGCAGATGAAAGCAAGCAGAACTGATCCATATTTTAAGTAATACTGAGAATCAGACAGCTTCAATCTTTACAGCTTCAATCTTTACAACAGAATTGACCAAAACGCACGGAACTAGCACTAGTTGAGTTACTAGTATTGGCCAACTAGATTAGGGTACCGTGATGCAAAACTAGTACTGAGGGGTTAGGTGTACTTTTGGTCTACGCCTTTTTCAAAAGAACCATTGGAAAAGTAGCCGCCGAATTGTAAAAGAGGACAAGAAATCTCCCTGTGGTGTGCTGCCATGAAGCCGAGTCCCTGTTAGGGTACTGCTTCCGCACTATCTCTTCGGCCGGATCGTCCGTTGGTCAAATTGAGTTCGGATCCGATGTGTCGCCAAGCAGCGGATGCAAACATAGGCTGTACTGCAATCTATATAGATACAACAGTACCAACCTAATAGAAAATATAATGGCAAGAATAATTTGTACTGTATGTAATGATTAGGAAGAATAGCACATGGGGATTTCTTAATAAAGAAAAGAAAGGATCGATCTCCCTATGGGTTGCCGTATAGCTGAATTCGTGTTAGCTACGGGCGCTGCTCCGTGTGGACTGTACGCAGACGTGCTCGTCCTTCTCGGCTGGATTCAGGGTGCCCGGAATAACGATGCAGATGTAGCGCAGTAGCAGCATGACAAATCATGAATCCGCATATTAACTGCATGTATTCAAAAAACAACACTGGCCGAAGTAATAATTCTAGGAGAAAAAGTACCGCACACTAAAAACAATTTGAAAAGATAACACCTGGCAGTAGTATGAGTGGCTGGCCAAATTAAAGACAGACGAAACGAAGTCTGATAAAAATTCGTCCAGCCGTAGAGGCAGAGGTGGCCGAATCACATGTGGGAAACAACAAAGTCGTCCGCAGATGATCTCCATGCATGAGATAGCTGAGTTGATTAATCAAACCTCGGGAGAAGTGCTTTCAGTTAGTACTACTAGTGGTAGCATTGTATGTATTCCAGCGGGCCGTCACGGGAGACAACGCCAAGCTCCAAACCTTGGGTTACTTTAATCTGCAATGCACGTGCATAGTAGCAACAATAGTATTAGCAGTTTTGAGGAAATACGTCAAGTGGCCCAAAGGTCGACCCGATCTGCCCTGATTTGATAAGATGACGCCTGTTGCCCGTGCTTGGCGTGCTGCCCTTGTACGCATGCCCTAGCGCGTGGGTCCTCGGCCAGGAAGGTTGCTTCCTTTACACCAGCCCTGCCCACGATCTACGCGCTCGCCAGCGCCCCGTATGGAGACCGCCGCATAATTTTTCTTTCTGAGCTCAAATTATGCAAACAAAAATTACACAAGCCGGTAGCAACAAATCTAAAAGAAAACAATTCACATGGAATAGATCTTGACTAAAAAAATATAACCTGATAATCCATCGATCCGTGGTGATCACCCAGCAGGCTCTCAATGAAATCATCAATGTCGGTTCTATATCCGGCGTATCTCGTAGTAGGGGTCCTAAGCTAGGCGTCTTGGAGCGATGGTAATATGGACACGGGATTTTACCCAGGTTCAGGCCCTCTTGATGGAGGTAAAACCCTATGTCCTGCTTTTGATTGTATTCATATGGGGTGTAGTACAGAGTACATGTATCTACCACAAGATTGTAGTAATGAATATGAGGTGTCTATTGACTAGCCTGGCCCCGGTTTATATAACACACTAGAGGCCTAGGGTTTAGGAGAGTCCTTGTCTTGGGCGCCAAGTCTTGTGGGATCTCCCTTGTATGCGGCATGAGCTGTCCGAACTGGCCCAATAGTGAACCGCCATGGGGGTCCTCGTCCCGACCCACTGGTCGGGAGACGACATGGTGAGTACCCCCTAGTCCAGGACACCGTCAACGGGCCCAGTCCGTGTAGTTGCTACCATCACCTTTCAACTTAGCTTTCTCTAGGAACGCATTAAAATTCAACGGAACAACAGCACGGTCCATCTATCTACAACAACATAGACATGCAAAATACTATCAGGTACTAAGTTCATGATAAATTTAAGTTCAATTAACCATATTACTAAAGAACTCCCACTTAGATAGACATCCCTCGAGTCATCTAAATGATCACGTGATCCATATCAACTAAACCATGTCCGATCATCACGTGAGATGGAGTAGTTTTCAATGGTGAACATCTCTATATTGATCATATCTACTCTAAGATTCACGTTCGACCTTTCGGTCTAAGTGTTCCGAGCCATGCTTGTACATGCTAGGCTCGTCAAGTTTAACCCGAGTATTCTGCACGTGCAAAACTGTCTTGCACTCGTTGTATGTGAACGTAGAGCTTATCACACCTGATCATCACGTGGTGTCTCAGCACGACAAACTGTCACAACGGTGCATACTCAGGGAGAACACTTATACCTTGAAATTTAGTGAGGGATCATCTTATAATCCTACCGCCGCACTAAGCAAAATAACATGCATAAAAGATAAAGATCACATGAAATCAAAATATGTGACATAATATGGCCATCATCATCTTGTGCCTTTGATCTCCATCTCCAAAGCACCGTCATGATCTCCATCGTACCGTCGTTGCCGTCTCGCCAACTATTGCTTCTACGACTATCACTAACGCATAGTGATAAAGTAAAGCAATTACATGGCGACTGCATTTCATACAATAAAGTGAATAATAAACATTTATCATGATATAAGGAAATATAAATAATAACTTTATTATTGCCTCTTGATAAAGGTGAGGGTGTCCCGATGTTTCGATGAGATAGCTATCGTTTTCTATGGTAGTCAACCTAGACGATCCCACTATGAACGTGCGAGACGTCGCGCCTTAGCAATCGCTAAACCAACTTCCGAGGGGTTATTGACCATGGTGGAGCAGGATCAACCTGACCATGAGGGTCTATCTCCTGCAAGCAAACGAAGAACAAGTAAGAGACTATGATTGCAATCTGGATATTGCGAATATAATATGAAAGCTTTATTGATCAAGGTGGGGTTCTGTGATGTCTTGGTCTGGTCGTTGAACACAAACAAAATACGCGACGTAGCAACTATGGCGAACTTTTAATCTAAACAAAACCCAAGGAAAAAGCTACTAGATGGATCTACTTATATAGGAGCAAGGGTGGCGGCCAATGAGGTGGGAGGACGTCCCAAGGCATCCTAAAACCAACCCTAGGTCGTACAAGGCTCATGGGCCCAAGTGGAGGTGATGCAACACCTTTGGACTTATAGTTTGACTCGGATTCTGCTGCAACGTCAGATTGTTTCGTCCATAACTCAACGCTCCGAACGAATTTGAAGGTGAATCCAATTGTGTTGGAAAGTGCACGCAATCTACTTCCTAAAAAAAAGAATCACCCAATTCGGAGTCCGTATGAAAGAGTTATTGGCGTTTTGAGTCAGGTATGTCTGTGCAGTCCGAATCTGAATCCAGAACGTGAGAGACTTGGACTCTATCTTCTCTTGTCCCAAAAGTGACGTGAGAGGACTTTTTGAACAACACATAAACTTCTCTTTTCCCCTTATCTTCATATGTGGATTGCACAAATGTCCCATACACCTGCAATTAGACATGGCACAAAAGTCTGTGAAGTATTTTTGTCCTGAATGACATAAATAAATTATTGCATAGTTTGCATTAGAAATCACCTAACAAACATACATGTATGCAATATTTTTGGTCGTATCCAAGTTATTCATGTCCTCATCATCCTCCCCTTCTTGAAAACAAAGCCGTCCTCGGCGTTGCTTAATCTGAAATGTGGCTAACAAAAGAGACAAGGTGTACATGTTGTATATGTATATGTCATCCATTTTTACTTGCCTTGATTTTTGCACATATGACACATGTATACATGAGTAACTTTCATAGTTCTTAAAATCTAAAGCCAAAAAATTATCACAAGAAGTAGAAGGCATGAAAATATTAAAACTCAGTTTGCATATATAAGTGAAGCTTTTATTCATTTCAAAAGATTGACAATGTTCATCATTAAACCATACGAACATTGGTGAATAAACCTTACTTGCATCAAATTTACATGCTACAACATGCTTAAATAAGCAAACATGCAATAAGTCATTGGACACAGAATCATCCCCAAGATTAGAGGTCATATCAAAATGATTAAACATTGGTTCTTTTGCATCAACAGTTAAGTCAATGGGTGCACTTAAAATTGTTGGTATTTAAGTTGTTTGATCATATGACGCATTCATGACAGTAACAAGATTCTCTAAAATAGGTGGTGTGCTCAAATCAACAGGTAACTCAACACATGATGCATTCTAGTTAACTAGGCATGCATCATTCTCATGTGAAGTTATATCATCAATACATTTACTGTTACCTTATCGCAAAGACGTAGCTGATGTAGGTATGGACGATGAAAATGTATCATACTCTTGAGATGATTTCGCGCTCACAATCCGAGGTGGGGCTGCTCTAGTAGGTGCAACGGTGGAGGAACCAACCAGCGGTGGTGAGCATGAACTGGAATAGTAGTTGTTGTAGTCACCCAATGCATCCTCCTGTATCTGTCTCTCAAAGGTACAAGCACGAACATACATACCAGTAATGCAACGAGGAATATACTGAAATCTTGCATGAATTTCATGGTTCAAACCACCAAAAAATCTATTCATTGTATCATCCTCAGATTCTTCTATGTCACAATGATGCATATAAGATCCAAAGTGTTGGTAGTAAGCATGAACAGTGTTGTTGCCTTGTTTTAATTGTTCCAATTTGCGAAGCAATTCAGGACGATAGTAGGGAGGAAAAAATTGTTGTTTCATTACAGCTTTCAAAACTTTCCAAGTTGTGGGTTGGTTATCAATGTTTTTCTTACAATGTACACTCCACCAAACAGAAGCAAAACCAGTAAATGCTTTAGTGGTAGCTCGTACTCTCTCAAGTTTAGAAAAAAACATGGTGACTAAAAACTTGTTCTACTTCAAGCTCCCAAGCTAGATAAATGGCAGGATTAAATCTACCCTCAAATGATGGTAAAGAGATAACCTGACCATATGCTTGTGTGTGTTGTCCCACCTGTCGTGATGGTGAAGATGTATCCATCGCCCAAGAACTTCTATCTTCGGACCCTGTCATGATTAGTAGAAACAAGAAACAAAATTCAAGAATAATGTTCCTATGAACTACTAGGGTGTGGTGGTAAAGCGCTCACAGTAAAGCAAATATCAATATCTTACAAGTTCTTACCAAGGAGCAGGTGGTGACAGGCAACCAGCGGTGTCAAATAACTCCGAAGATTGAGTAAAGCGATTTCCAGGGGAACGTATGTATACATTGTGTAGAAATATGTGAATTTTGGAAGGCTTAAATATATGGTAGCAAAATATCAACAATAACCAATTCAGAGATGCAATGTTGAATAAACGCTCAACGACGTTACTGTGCTGGTCCTAGGCTAGACCGGACTAGACACGCGAGCCTAGAACACTAATGAGGTCACGACATAGCACAACTAGCATCAATAAAGGATATGAAGTAGCTCTAGACAGCAAGATAGAAGTGAAGATCACAATAGCAGTAAAGATAATGATGTGAAACAACTGCCAAGCAGGATATACCAACAACTTTCTCTCAATCTCTAGAAAAGTTTGTGCCAATTTTCTGATAATTTTTCTCAAGAACGACACTGACTCAAGCTTTCAAATGCAAAAAGAATCACTCAATTCCGAGTTGATATGAGGAGTCAAAAAATTCTAAAACTGGTCTGAAAAAATGGAAAAAGATGTGTTCGCAAACTTCAAAGGGAAAAAATACCTATTTAGAAGCCAATTTTGAGGTGTCAATTATCGAACTAGCTTCTGAAACTATTTAGATGCGGATCGTCACTAGCTTTCATTTGAGTACTCGCAGAGCCAAAACGGACTTCGTATGAGGAAGTTATGTCTGTTTTACTAAACAGTGCACAAAATAGATTCCAATCCAAATTCTGCTACAAGATTGACACTAGATAGATCCAAATTTTGTTTTTTTCTCTTGTTTTTCCTCACACTTTATTTTTACCTTTTTCTCTCTCTCTCCTTTTTTGTCTTTTTCTCTCTCCCTCTTTCCAAAATAAACTAGATAAGATGTAGATTGGATCAAACGAAGATGTGAATGATCTCAAGTATGATTATGACAATGAACGGTGGGTAGCACGTGGTGGAAATTGATGGACGGGTGGTGGACAGCGGAAGGGATAACGATGCAGCAGCGGCGTGACTAATATGGGCAGAACTCAAAACTATAAATGAACTAGACACTAAGACCAGCAACTCGACACGACAATGCAACCGATAATTCAACTATGCAAGCAATGAAAAGAAAATTGCAAAGGCTCAGACTGGCTTGGACAAAGGATGAATAGATCTAACTTTTTTGTGGCTTTTTCTTCAACAATAGGTGAGAAAATAAATCTAATCTAGGAAAAACTGTAAATTCTCACCGAGCAACCTCAAAACTAATACCACTTGATAGAGGCGAGGGTGAAGTGTATATGGATTGCACAAATGTCCCATACACCTCCAATTTTACATGGCATAAAAGTCTGTGAAGTATTTTTGTCCTGGATGACTGATACGTCTCCGTCGTATCTACTTTTCCAAACACTTTTGCCCTTGTTTTGGACTCTAACTTGTATGATTTGAATGGAACTAACCTGGACTGACGCTGTTTTCAGTAGAATTGCCATGGTGTTGTTTTATGTGTAGAAAACAAATATTCTTGGAATGACCTGAAACTCCACGGAACATCTTAGAAAAAATAATAATAAATCCTCGCCAAAGATGAAGACCAGGGGGCCCACACCCTTCTCACGAGGGTGGGGGGCGCCCCCCCTAAGGCGCGCCCCTACCTCGTGGGCCCCTGGATGCCCTCCGACGCCAACTCCAACTCTATATATTTGCTTTCGGAGAGAGAAAAACCAGAGAGAAGAAATCATCGTGTTTTACGATACGGAGCCGCCGCCAAGCCCTAAAACCTCTCGGGAGGGCTGATCTGGTGTCCGTTCGGGGCTCCGGAGAGGGGGATTCGTCGCCGTCGTCATCATCAACCATCCTCCATCACCAATTTCATGATGCTCACCGTCGTGCGTGAGTAATTCCATCGTAGGCTTGCTGGACGGTGATGGGTTGGATGAGATTTATCATGTAATCGAGTTAGTTTTGTTAGGGTTTGATCCCTAGTATCCATTATGTTCTGAGATTGATATTGCTATGACTTTGCTATGCTTAATGCTTGTCACTAGGGCCCGAGTGCCATGATTTCAGATCTGAACCTATTATGTTTTCATGAATATATGTGAGTTCTTGATCCGATCTTGCAAGTCTATAGTCACCTACTATGTGTTATGATCCGACAACCCCGAAGTGACAATAATCGGGACCACTCCCGGTGATGACCATAGTTTGAGGAGTTCATGTATTCACTATGTGCTAATGCTTTGTTCCGATTCTCTATTAAAAGGAGGCCTTAATATCCCTTAGTTTCCAATAGGACCCCGCTGCCATGGGAGGGTAGGACAAAACATGTCATGCAAGTTCTTTTCCATAAGCACATATGACTATATACAGAATACATGCCTACATTACATTAATGAATTGGAGCTAGTTCTGTGTCACCCTATGTTATGACTGTTACATGATGAACCGCATCCGGCATAATTATCCATCACCGGTCCGGTGCCTACGAGTTTTCCATAAATTGGTTTACGCTTATTTACTTTCCCGTTGCTACTGTTACAATCACTACAAAATACCAAAAACATTACTTTTGCTGTCTTTACTTTTTTGCTGCTACCACCACTATCATATTACTTTGCTACTAAACACTTTGCTGCAGATACTAAGTTTCCATGTGTGGTTGAATTGACAACTCAGCTGCTAATACTTGAGAATATTCTTTGGCTCCCCTTGTGTCGAATCAATAAATTTGGGTTGAATACTCTACCCTCGAAAGTTGTTGCGATCCCCTATACTTCTGGGTTATCAAGACCAATTTCTAGCGCCGTTGCCGGGGAGCATAGCTCTATTCTTTGAGTCACTTGGGATTTATATCTGCTTATCATTATGAAGAACTTGAGAGATCCAAAATCCAAGATCTATCCCTCAACTACGAGGGGAGGTAAGGAACTGCCATCTAGCTCTGCACTTGATTCACCTTCTGTTATGATTAAGTTTGCGACACCTACACCTGCTTCTGCTATTCGTTCTGATATGTCGCATGTTATTGATGATGCCACTTCTGCTATGCATGATACTTATGATGAAACTGCTTCTATGCATGATACTACTGTGCCCCTTGGTGAATTTCTTGATGAAGAAATTGCTAGGGCTAGAGAAAAGGAAATTATTGAATCTGAATACGATGATGATAGTGATGATGAGAATATGTCTGTTATTCCTGAGGGCTATCTTTTTGATATGGAATCTTCTGCCGCTATTTTAGCTTGCAAAGATAGATATGAGCTCAAGAGGTTATTAGTTAAATGGAACAAAGAATCACTTAGAGATAAAATGAAACCTGACCCTGCTTTTGCTACTTCACCTATATGTGTTCCTGATAAGGATTATGAATACTCTTTTGATCCTGATATAATTACTTTGGTTGAATTTGATCCGTTTTATGGCTATGAATCTGAAACTGTAGTGGCACATCTTACTAAGTTAAATGATATAGCTGCCCTGTTCACTAATGATGAGAGATCGCGTTACTTTTATATACTCAAAATATTTCCGTTCTCATTAAAGGGTGATGCTAAGATATGGTTTAATTCTCTTGATCCTGGTTGTGTGCGTAGTCCCCAGGATATGATTTATTACTTCTCTGCTAAATATTTCCCCGCTCATAAGAAACAAGCTGCTTTGAGGAAAATATACAACTTCGTGCAAATTAAAGAAGAGAGTCTCCCACAAGCTTGGGGGAGGCTTCTCAAGTTACTTAATGCTTTGCCTGATCATCCTCTTAAGAAACCAGAAATACTTGATATCTTTTATAATGGACTAACCGATGCTTCCAGAGATTACCTGGATAGTTGTGTTGGTTCTCTTTTCAGGGAAAGAACACTGGATGAAGCTGAAATTCTATTGAATAATATGTTGACAAATGAAAATAATTGGGCACCTCCTGAGCCAGCTCCTGAGCCAACTCCTGCTCCAATTACTGAGCCTATTCTTAAACCAACTCCAAATAAGAGAGGTGTTCTATTTCTCAGTCCCGAAGATATGCAAGAGGCAAATAAATCTATGAAAGAGAAAGGTATTAAAGCTGAAGATGTTAAGAATTTACCTCCTATTGAAGAAATACATGGTCTTAATATACCTCCTGTTGAAGAAACATATGATCTCAATTCTTTATTTACTGAAGAACCTCCTGATCCCGATATCCCGACACAGGTAGTAAAGGTAAATTCTCTCTATAGATATGATAAAGCTGAAGTCCCTCCTACTAAAATTGCTAGTCAGTGCTTGGATGAGTTTGATAACTTTATGTTTAAGCAAGACGACTTCAATGCTTATTTTGGTAGACAATTAAAAGAAAATGCTTATATGATTAGACGCTTGGGTGATCATATGGCTAATATTAAAGGTGAACTTAAACTTGTTAGCAAACATGCTTCTATGGTTACCACTCAAATAGAACAAGTACTTAAGGCTCAAAAAGAAGTGCTTGATGAAATGAATAGTAAGAAAAATGATTATGTTGTTAGAGTGGCTACTAGAACTGGTAGAATGACTCAGGAACCTTTGTATCCTGAAGGCCACCCTAAGAGAACCGAGCAAGATTCTCAAAGAAATAATATTGATGTTCCTAGTTCTTCTAAAAAGAAGAAGAAGAAAAACGATAGAACTGTGCAAACTTCTAGTGAACCTATTGCTGAACCACCTGATAATCCAAATGATATCTCTATGTCCGATGCTGAAACACAATTTGGTAATGAACATGAACCTAATGAAAATATTGATAATGATGTTCATGATGATGCTCAACCTAGTAATGATAATGATGTAGAAGTTGAACCTGCTGTTGATCTTGATAACCCACAATCAAAGAATCAACGTTATGATAAAAGAGACTTTGTTGCTAGGAAACATGGTAAAGAAAGGGAACCTTGGGTTCAGAAACCCATGCCTTTTCCTCCAAAACCATCCAAGAAAAAGGATGATGAGGATTTTGAGCGCTTTGCTGAAATGATTAGGCCTATCTTCTTGCGTATGAGACTAACTGATGTGCTCAAAACAAATCCTTATGCTAAATATATGAAGGATATCATTACTAATAAAAGAAAGATACTGGAAGCTGAAATTTCCACCATGCTTGCTAATTATACTTTTAAGGGTGGAATACCAAAGAAACTTGGAGACCCCGAAGTACCTACTATACCTTGCTCCATTAAAAGAAATTATATTAAAACTGCTTTATGTGATTTTGGAGCCGGTGTTGGTGTTATGCCTCTCTCTTTATATCGTAGACTTGAATTGAATAAGCTGACACCTACTGAAATATCTTTGCAAATGGCTGATAAATCAACTGCTATACCTGTCGGTATTTGTGAGGATGTGACTGTTGTGGTTGCAAACGTTACTATTTTAACGGACTTTGTTATTCTTGATATTCTCGGGGATGATAGTATGTCTATTATTCTTGGAAGACCTTTTCTTAATACTGCAGGGGCTGTTCTTGATTGGAACAAAGGCAATGTCACTTTTCATGTTAATGGTAATGAGCATATGGTAGACTTTCCGAGGAAACAACCTCAAGTTCATAGTATCAACTCCATTGGAAAAATTCCATCGATTATAATTGGAGGTTTTGAATTTCCTCTTCCTACTGTCAAGAAGAAATATGATATTCCTATTGTTGGGGACATGCATATCCCCGTTGAGGTAACCTAGTGTTATTCGAAATTTCTCCGGTTTCATGTTATTCGAAATGAGTTTGTTAACAAGACCTGATCAATCTTGTTAGTGGATTCCTTTTGATGAGCATGAGATGGATGAAACTAGAAGCACAACCTTCTGTATCCCACTTTTACTTTCTGTCATTTATATTAAATAAAGTAAAAATAGTATTTTTCCGTCTATTTCCTGACTTATCCGTGCAACATAAAAATATCCCGAAAATAAAAGTCCTCAGAATGACATGCCAATTTAATATGATTTTTTCGGGAATATTTGAGGATTTACTATGCAAAAATTACCGCGGGAGGAGCTGCCACCTGGCCACGAGGGTGGTGGGCGCCCCCCCCCTTAGGGCGCGCCCCCCTGCCTCGTGGGCCCATGGTGGCCCTCCTCCACTTATCCCAGCACCCATCTTCTTCCTCTGTCTCACACAAACCCAAAAAACCAACTCAAGCACGAGTTCCAGCCACTTTTGCTATGATTTTCGATCTCCTTGCTCAAAGCACCTCTCGCAAAACTGCTTGGGGTGATTGTTCCTTGGTATGTGACTCCTCCATTGGTCCAATTAGTTTTTGTTCTAGTGCTTTATTCTTTGCAAATTTGTGCTACATAGGTGACCATGTTCTTGAGCTTGCATGTCAAATTTATATGGTCAAAGGTAGTTTTGATGCATGATATAGGCCCTAGGCACTTGTAGGAGTAGTTGCTATCAATATTATTGAGTTTGCTTTACTTTTATTTTGAAGTTACTAAAAATTTCAGAATTTTTCAGAGAAACAATATGCTTAGGAAGATGTTCCAAGGTGGTTCTTCTAAAGAAGCAAGGACCCAGGATTGCTATGCGCGATGCTGACGAGGATCCACCAAGAGACGCTCCAGTACGGCCTTGCGAATGGCCGTCAGAAAACTTTATGGACCGTGCGAGAATTAGAGAAGAATTCAAAGCATATTTGCGTAATGCCGGTCTTGAGGATTTTGAGGCTAACAAATGCCCCCAGTATCATGATCTCACAAGTTCCTTTGTGAGGAGGTTTGAGTATTCATCTTCGCATAATTCTCCTGCAGTTATGTTTGATCTCTATGACAAATCTTATACCATGGACTTAGAGGATTTTACTTCTGCTTGCAAACTTCCATCGTGGGGTAGTGTTAGGGACCCCCCCTAAATCTGAATTTAGAAACTTTCTTACTAGTATAACTGTGGGGGAATCTAGAGATATAACGCAGGCTACCATAGGGAGCATTCACTTTCCTGCTATACATTATTTTGCTCTCTTCATCGGTAGATGCATAAATGCTAAGGATGAAGCATGTCACATGTGTGTCCCTGATCTTAGCATTCTTAGGAGTGCTGTGTTAGGAGACCAATCTTATCATATGGGAGCCATTGTAGCTCGTAGGTTGCATCATAATAGACATAATGGAGATTTCTTTGGAGGAATTTATGCAACCCGCTTAGCTCATTTTCTTGAGATAGACATTCGTGAGGGTGATACGGAGTTGCCTCCTGCATATTTAGATTATAACTCTATGGCTTCGCACCAGTTTGTCGAGAGGCCTGAATCACCTCTCTTATATCGTTTAATTTTTGATAAATGATGTGTTTTCCGTATTACTCTCCCTGCTCCTGCCTTCTTTGATTCACAGAAAAAAAAGATATGTTATTACCAGAGAGGAGGCAGAATACGAGAGGAGAGAGGAGGCAGCTCGACTCCACGCTGCAGCTCAGCAGGCGATAACCGCTGCACATCAGTATGATCCCAACTATTCTTCGTCGCAGTACGCCCCTAGCTACACTTACGAGTATCTGCCAGGCCAGCCGTGGCCACAGACCAACTTAGGCCAAAAGCCTAAGCTTGGGGGAGTACGTATTTCTCACCGACATTACATTTATGTTCACACACACTCATTACTAGATGTCGGTGCTCATACTTTTTCACTGTAATATCCATGCTAGTTTATGTTCTTTTTACTGCTTTCTTCTTGTGTGTTTGTTAAACCTTGAGAAAAACCAAAAAAATTAGTAGTAGTTTATTTTTCTGCTGTAGTAGTAATAATTAAAAATAAAACCCAAAAATATTTCCCGTTCTTCTTCTGCTTGTTGGGAGCTTTCCTGTGTAAATAGTTTTATTTCTTTTCTTTGGGGGTCAGTAGGAGAAGACCATAATTAAATTGTTGAAGTGGCTCTTATATGCATTATTGTTGATTTAACCAAGAGCCCATATTGCCTTGTCTTCTCCTGTTTACTGAATGCTCGCAGATTCCAGCTTAGTCCAATGCACGTACACTCTTATTATTATTCACACTGTTCGGTCGTGCAAGTGAAAGGCAATTATGATGATATATAATGGACTAACTGAGATGAGAAAAGCTGGTATGAACTCGACCTCTTTTGTTTTTGTAAATATGATGAGTCCCTCATTCTTGATTCAGCTTATTATGAATAAACATGTTTGCAACGACAATTAGAGATCATCGTTGCTTGTGCCATGCTTGATTAGCTATGAGTTATAATGGTTTACCTTGTGTGCCAACATGCTATTGAGATGATTATGATGTGGTATGATGGGGTGGTATCCTCCTTTGAATGATTTAAGTGACTTGACTTGGCACATGTTCACGCATGTAGTTGAAACAAAATCAACATAGCCTTCACGATATTTATGTTCATGGTGGATTATATCCTACTCATGCTTGCATCCAATGTTTATTAATTTTAATGCATGTACATGGCTATTGTCGCTCTCTAGTTGGTCGCTTCCCAGTCTTTTGCTAGCCTTCACTTGTACTAAGCGGGAATACTGCTTGTGCATCCAATCCCTTAAACCCCAAAGTTATTCCAGATGAGTCCACCATACCTTCCGATATGCGGTATCTACCTGCCATTCCAAGTAAATTTGTATGTGCCAAACTCTAAACCTTCAAATAAACATTCTATTTTGTATGCTCGAATAGCTCATGTATCAACCAAGGTTGTCCTTATCTTCTGTGTTAGGCGGATTATTCTCAAGAGGAGTGGACTCCGCTCCTCACTCACGAGAAAATGGCTGGTCACCGGGATGCCCAGTCCCATGCTTTATGCAAACTAAATCAAAATTAATTGCAAACAAAACTCCACCTGGGACCTGATGTATGTTGGACTCATTGTTTCGAGCAAGCCATGGATTGATGCTTGTTGGTGGAGGGGGAGTATAAACTTTACCATTCTGTTTGGGAACCGCCTATAATGTGCTTAGCATGGATGATATCGCCATCTCTTAGTTGTTACGTTGACAATGAAAGTATAGCGCTCAAAATACAATTTATCTCTATTTCAAAACTAATCTCTGGCACCTCTACAAATCCCTGCTTCCCTCTGCGAAGGGCCTATCCATTTACTTTTATGTTGAGTCATCACCCTCTTATTAAAAAGCACTAGCTGGAGAGCACAACCATCATTTGCATTCATCACTGTTAATTTATATTGGGTATGACTATGATTGGATCTCTTTTACCATGAATTACAATGTCTAGTCAGTCCTTGATCTTTAAAGGTGCTCTGCATTTATGTTTTGCGGTCTTAGAAAGGACTAGCGAGATACCATCTTGTTATATCATATTATGATTGTTTCGAGAAAGTGTTGTCATCCGAGATTTATTATTATGACTTGCTAGTTGATTATGCTATTGATATGAGTAATTATGAGACCTGAAAATTATTGCAAATGTGGTTAGTTATGATCTATGATGAAAACTTGAATGCTGGCTTGACATAGTTACAACAACAAGAGCAAACAGAGTTTGTAAAAGTTTTTCTTTCTTTCTTTTAGTTTGTCAACTGAATTGCTTCAGGACAAGCAAGGGTTTAAGCTTGGGGGAGTTGATACGTCTCTGTCGTATCTACTTTTCCAAACACTTTTGCCCTTGTTTTGGACTCTAACTTGTATGATTTGAATGGAACTAACCCGGACTGACGTTGTTTTCAGCAGAATTGCCATGGTGTTGTTTTATGTGCAGAAAACAAATATTCTCGGAATGACCTGAAACTCCACGGAACATCTTAGAAAAAATAATAAAAAAATCCTCGCCAAAGATGAAGACCAGGGGGCCCACACCTTTCTCACGAGGGTGGGGGGCGCGCCCCCCTACCTCGTGGGCCCCCTGGTGCCCTCCGACGCCAACTCCAACTCTATATATTTGCTTTCGGAGAGAAAAAAATCAGAGAGAAGAAATCATCGTGTTTTACGATACGGAGCCGCCGCCAAGCCCTAAAACCTCTCGCGAGGGCTGATCTGGAGTCCGTTCGGGGCTCTGGAGAGGGGGATTCGTCGCCGTCGTCATCATCAACCATCCTCCATCACCAATTTCATGATGCTCACCGTCGTGCGTGAGTAATTCCATCGTAGGCTTGCTGGACGGTGATGGGTTGGATGAGATTTATCATGTAATCGAGTTAGTTTCGTTAGGGTTTGATCCCTAGTATCCATTATGTTCTGAGATTGATGTTGCTATGACTTTGCTATGCTTAATGCTTGTCACTAGGGCCCGAGTGCCATGATTTCAGATCTGAACCTATTATGTTTTCATGAACATATGTGAGTTCTTGATCCGATCTTGCAAGTCTATAGTCACCTACTATGTGTTATGATCCGGCAACCCCGAAGTGACAATAATCGGGACCACTCCCGGTGATGACCATAGTTTGAGGAGTTCATGTATTCACTATGTGCTAATGCTTTGTTCCGGTTCTCTATTAAAAGGAGGCCTTAATATCCCTTAGTTTCCAATAGGACCCCACTGCCACGGGAGGTTAGGACAAAACATGTCATGCAAGTTCTTTTCCATAAGCACGTATGACTATATACGGAATACATGCCTACATTACATTGATGAACTGGAGCTAGTTCTATGTCACCCTATGTTATGACTGTTACATGATGAACCGCATCCGGCATAATTATCCGTCACTGATTCGGTGCCTACGAGTTCTCCATAAACTGGTTTACACTTATTTACTTTCCCGCTGCTACTGTTACAATCACTACAAAATACCAAAAACATTACTTTTGTTGTCTTTACTTTTTTGCTGCTACCACCACTATCATATTACTTTGCTACTAAACACTTTGCTGCAGATACTAAGTTTCCAGGTGTGGTTGAATTGACAACTCAGCTGCTAATACTTGAGAATATTCTTTGGCTCCCCTTGTGTCGAATCAATAAATTTGGGTTGAATACTCTACCCTCGAAAGCTGTTGCGATCCCCTATATTTGTGGGTTATCAATGACATAAATAAATTATTGCATAGTTTGCATTAGAAATCACCTCACAAATATGAAGGAAATATGCCCTAGAGGCAATAATAAAGTTATTATTTATTTCCTCATATCATGATAAATGTTTATTATTCATGCTAGAATTGTATTAACCAGAAACATAATACATGTGTGAATACATCGACAAACATAGTGTCACTAGTATGCCTCTACTTGACTAGCTCATTGATCAAAGATGGTTGAGTTTCCTAGCCATAGACATGAGTTGTCATTTGATCAACGGGATCACATCATTAGGAGAATGATATGATTGACATGACCCATTCCGTTAGCTTGGCACTTGATCGTTTAGTTTACTGTTATTACTTTCTTCATGACTTATACATGTTCCTATGACTATGAGATTATGCAACTCCTGATTACTGGAAGAACACTTTGTGTGCTACCAAACATCACAACGTAACTGGGTGATTATAAAGGTGCTCTACAGGTGTCTCCGATGGTGTTCGTTGAGTTGGCATAGATCAAGAATAGGATTTGTCACTCCGATTGTCGGAGAGATATCTCTGGGCCCTCTCGGTAATGCACATCATTATAAGCCTTGCAAGCAATGTGACTAATGAGTTAGTTACGGGATGATGCATTACGGAACAATTAAAGAGACTTGCCGGTAACAAGATTGAACTAGGTATTGAGATACCGATGATCGAATCTCGGGCAAGTAACATACCGATGACAAAGGGAACAACGTATATTATTATGTGGTTTGACCGATAAAGATCTTCGTAGAATATGTAGGAACCAATATGAGCATCCAGGTTTCGCTATTGGTTATTGACCGAAGAAGTGTCTCGGTCATGTCTACATAGTTCTCGAACCCGTAGGATCTGCACGCTTAAAGTTCTGTGACAATCGGTATTATGAGTTTTTGTGTTTTGATGTACCGAAGGTAGTTCGGAGTCCCAGATATGATCACGGACATGAAGAGAAGTATCGAAATGGTCGAGACGTAAAGATCGATATATTGGACGACTATGTTCGGACACCGGAAGTGTTTTGGGAGGTTTCGGACATATACCGGAGTACCAGGGGGTTACCGAAATCCCCCGGGGAGTATATTGGGCCTAATGGGCCTTAGTGGGAGAAGAGGAGGGCCGGCCAGGGCAGCCACGCGCCTGAGGGAGTCCTGGACTAAGGGGTCCTCGGGCGTCCGGCTTGTTATCTATGGGCCGGACTGATGGGCTGTGAAGATATGAAGATCGAAGACTGTACCCGTGTCCGGATGGAACTCTCCTTGGCGTGGAAGGCAAGCTTGGCGAACAACTATGAAGATTCCATCTTATGTAACCGACTCTATGTAACCCTAGATCCCCCCCGGTGTCTATATAAACCGGAGGGTGTAGTCCGGAAAGGAGAGACTCAATACCGTAGTCATACAGGCTAGACTTCTAGGGTTTAGCCATTACGATCTCGTGGTAGATCAACTCTTATAATACTCATATTCATCAAGATCAATCAAGAAGGAAGTAGGGTGTTACCTCCATAGACATGGCCCGAACCTGGGTAAACATCGTGTCCCCTGTCTCCTATTACCATCAACCTTAGATGCACAGTTCGGGACCCCCTACCCGAGATCCGCCGGTTTTGACACCGATATTGGTGCTTTCATTGAGAGTTCCTCTGTGCTGTCGCTGAAAGGTTCGATGGCCCCTTCAATCATCAATAATGAAGCTGTCTGCGGAGAAACTTTCCTCGTCGGACAAATCTTCGTGTTCAACGGCTTCGCACTGTGGGCCAACTCATTTGGCCATCTGGAGCAGATCGAAAGCTACACCCCTGGCCATCAGGTCAGATTCGGGAGCTTGAACAACGTCGCAGACATCCGTGGAGACTTGATCTTCGCCGGATTCGATACCACGGCGGCCGCTCCCGGTCACCCCGATGATCATAACCTAAATCTGTCATCGGGCTGCATCCAAGAGATTGCTCCTATAACCGCCCTGGCCCTAGAGCCGAAGCAGGTCGCACCATCCAAAGACGGGAGGATTAACCCCACCTCGGAGGCCGCAGATTCCACGACGTTGGAGCCGCACATGGACCTGGTCTCAAACGATGCCTATGCCACCAGAACGCCGGACTCGTCTCCGGCCGTTGGTTCCGAACCGCGCGAGCTAACGGCCGCCGAGCTTGATCGTTTATCGATCTTCAAATTCAGCGCCGCAGACATCTTCCAGCACACGCCTTTGGGCGATGTGCTAAACTCATTAAAAACCTATCCTTGGCAGAGCACTCTCAGCCGAACTATATCCGGCTCGAACTAGGTGCTGACGATGGAGAATTTTACTTCCCACCTGCCACCCACTTTATAGCCACGATCGAGGATTTTACCGATGAACTTGATTACGACTCCGAGGATATCGATGGTATGGACGACGATGCCGGAGAAGAAGAGGCCCAGAACCCGCCGTTCACCGGACGCTGGACGGCCACTTCCTCGTATGACGTATACATGGTGGATGCGCCAAAGGAGCACAGCGGCAACGATAAGGAAGACCCAGTTGAGGATAAACCTTCTGAAATACAGTCCAAGCGCCGGCAACAGCGGTGACGCTCTAAGTCATGCCACAGTAAAGGCAGCAACACCAGCACAAGAGAAGATGACACTCTGGAAGGTGCCGAAGACAACGAAGACCCCATCGATAAAGCAAACAAATAAGATGAACGGGAAGATGAGTGATACGTCTCCAACGTATCTATAATTTTTGATTGCTCCATGCTATATTATCTACTGTTTTGGACATTATTGGGCTTTATTATCCACTTTTATATTATTTTTGAGACTAACCTATTAACCGGAGGCCCAGCCCAGAATTGCTGTTTTTTGCTTGTTTTAGGGTTTCGAAGAAAAGGAATATCAAACGGAGTCCAAACAGAATGAAACCTTCGGGAACGTGATTTTCTCAACGAACAAGACCAGTGAGACTTGGACCCTATGTCAAGAAAGGAAAGAGGAGGCCACGAGGTAGGGGGCGCGCCTACCCCCCCAGGCGCGCCCTCCACCCCCATGGGCCCCCTGTTGCTCCACCGACGTACTCCTTCCTCCTATATATACCTACGTACCCCCAAACAATCAGAGACGGAGCCAAAAACCTAATTCCACTGCCGCAACTTTCTATATCCATGAGATCCCATCTTGGGGCCTGTTCCGGAGCTCCGTCGGAGGGGGCATCGATCATGGAGGGCTTCTACATCAACACCATAGCCCCTCCGATGAAGTGTGAGTAGTTTACCTCAGACCTACGGGTCCATAGTTAGTAGCTAGATGGCTTCTTCTCTCTTTTTGGATCTCAATACAATGTTCTCCCCCTCTCTTGTGGAGAACTATTCGATGTAATCTTATTTTTGCGGTGTGTTTGTTGAGACCGATGAATTGTGGGTTTATGATCAAGTCTATCTATGAATAATATTTGAATCTTCTCTGAATTCTTTTATGTATGATTGGTTATCTTTGCAAGTCTCTTCGAATTATCAGTTTGGTTTGGCCTACTAGATTGATCTTTCTTGCAATGGGAGAAGTGCTTAGCTTTGGGTTCAATCTTGCGGTGTCCTTTCCCAGGTGACAGTAGGGCAGCAAGGCACGTATTGTATTGTTGCCATCGAGGATAACAAGATGGGGTTTTCTTCATATTGCATGAGTCTATCCCTCTACATCATGTCATCTTGCTTAAAGGCGTTACTCTGTTTTTAACTTAATACTCTAGATGCATGCTGGATAGCGGTCGATGAGTGGAGTAATAGTAGTAGATGCAGGCAGGAGTCGGTCTACTTTGTCCCAGACGTGATGCCTATATACATGATCATACCTAGAAATTCTCATAACTATGCTCAGTTCTATCAATTGCTCAACAGTAATTTGTTCACCCACCGTAGAATACTTATGCTCTCGAGAGAAGCCACTAGTGAAACCTATGGCCCCCGGGTCTATCTTCATCATATTGATCTCCTACTACTTAGTTATTTCCTTTGCTCTTTGCCTTTATTTTACTTTGCATCTTTATCATAAAAATACCAAAAAAATTATCTTATCATATCTATCAGATCTCACTCTCATAAGTGGCCTTATAGGGACTGACAACCCCTATTTGTGTTGGATGCGAGGAATTATTTGTTTTGTGCAGGTACGAGGGACTCGCGCGTAGCCTCCTACTGGATTGATACCTTGGTTCTCAAAAACTGAGGGAAATACTTACGCTACTTTGCTTCATCATCCCTTCCTCTTCGGGGAAAACCAATGCAGTGCTCAAGAGGTAGCAAGAAGGATTTTTGGCACCGTTGCCGGGGAGGTCTACGCAAAAGTCAACATACCAAGTACCCATCACATACCCTTATCTCCCGCATTACATTATTTGCCATTTACCTCTCGTTTTACTCTCCCCCACTTCACCCTTGCCATTTTATTCGCCCTCTCTCTCTATCCTCCCTCTCTTTCCCGTTTGCCTCTTTTTGCCCACTTGCTTTTTGTTTGCTTGTGTGTTAGTTTGCTTGCTTGTCACGATGGCTCAAGATAATACTAAATTGTGTGACTTCACCAATACCAACAACAATGATTTTATTAGCACTCCGATTGCTCCTCTTACCGATGTTGAATCTTGTGAAATTAATACTGCCTTGCTGAATCTTGTCATGAAAGATCCGTTTTCTGGCCTTCCTAGTGAAGATGCCGCTACCCATCTAAATAGCTTCATTGATTTGTGTGACATGCAAAAGTAGAAAGATGTGGATAATGATATTGTTAAATTGAAGCTATTTCCTTTTTCGCTTAGAGATCGTGCTAAAGCTTGGTTTTCATCTTTGCCTAAAAATAGTATTGATTCATGGAACAAGTGCAAAGATGCTTTTATCTCTAAGTATTTTCCTCCCGCTAAGATCATCTCTCTTAGAAACGATATTATGAATTTTAAGAAACTTGATCATGAACATGTTGCACAAGCTTGGGAGAGAATGAAATTAATGATACGTAATTGCCCTACTCATGGTTTAAATTTGTGGATGATTGTTCAGAATTTTTATGCCGGATTGAATTTTGCTTCTAGAAATCTTTTAGATTCGGCCGCGGGAGGCACTTTTATGGAAGTCACTTTAGGACAAGCTACTAAACTCCTAGATAATATTATGGTTAATTATTCTCAATGGCATACTGAAAGATCTACTAATAAAAAGGTGCATGCAATAGAAGAAATTAATGTTTTGAGTGGAAAGATGGATGAACATATGAAATTATTTGCGAATAAGAGTGTTTCTTCTGATCCTAATGATATGCCCTTGTCTACTTTGATTGAGAATAATAATGAATCTATGGATGTGAATTTTGTTGGTAGGAACAATTTTGGTAACAACGCGTATAGAGGAAATTTTAATCCTAGGCCTTATCCTAGTAATCCCTCTAATAATTATGGTAATTCCTACAACAATTCTTATGGAAATTATAATAAGATGCCCTCTGATTTTGAATCTAATATTAAATAATTTATTACATCGCAAAATAATTTTAATGCTATGATTGAAGAAAAATTGCTTAAGATTGATGACTTGGCTAGGAAGGTTGATAGAATTTCTCTTGATGTTGATTATATGAAACTTAGATCTATTCCACCTAAGCATGATATCAATGAGTCTCTCAAAGCCATGAGAATTTCCATTGATGAGTGCAAAGAAAGAACTGCTAGGATGCGTGCTAAGAAAGATGCCTTTATAAGAGCGTGTTCTTCTAGTTCCTATGAAAATAAAGATGAAGATCTAAAAGTTATTGATGTTTCCCCTATTAAATCTTTGTTTTGCAATATGAATCTTGATAATGATGGGACTGAATATGATCCACCTTTACCTAGAAGGCGTTCCAAGAATTCGGAATTTGTTGATCTTGATGCTAAATTTGATAAAAGTGGGATTGAAGAAATTAAAACCCTAGATGTTGCTAAACCCACTATTATGGATTTCAAGGAATTTAACTATGAAAATTGCTATTTGATTGATTGTATTTCCTTGTTGCAATCTGTGCTAAATTTTCCTCACGCTTATAGTCAAAATAAAGCGTTTACTAAACATATCGTTGATGCCTTGATGCAATCTTATGAAGAAAAACTTGAATTGGAAGTTTCTATCCCTAGAAAGCTTTATGATGAGTGGTAACCAACTATTAAAATTAAAATTATATATCATGAATGCTATGCTTTATGTGATTTGGGTGCTAGTGTTTCCACGATTCCAAACACTTTGTGTGATTTGTTAGGTTTCCGTGATTTTGATGATTGCTCTCTAAACTTGCACCTTGCGGATTCCACTATTAAGAAACCTATGGGAAGAATTAATGATGTTATTATTGTTGCAAATAGGAATTATGTGCCCGTATATTTTATTGTTCTTGACATAGATTGCAATCCTTCATGTCCTATTATTCTTGGTAGATCTTTCCTTAGAACGATTGGTGCAATTATTGATATGAAGGAAGGAAATATTAGATTCCAATTTTCATTAAGGAAAGGCATGGAACACTTTCCTAGAAAGAAAATTAAATTACCTTATGAATCTATTATGAGAGCCACTTATGGATTGCCTACCAAAGATGGCAATACCTAGATCTATTCTTGCTTGTTATGCCTAGCTAGGGGCGTTAAACGATAGCGCTTGTTGGGAGGCAACCCAATTTTATTTTTATTCCTTGCTATTTGCTCCTGTTTAGTAATAAATAATTTATCTATCCTCTGTTTTGATTGTTTTTTTGTGTTTAATTAGTGTTTGTGCCAAATAGAACCGTTGGGAAGACTTGGGGAAAGTCTTGTTGAACTTGCTGTAAAAAAACAGAAACTTTAGCGCTCACGAGAACTGCTGTCATTTTTATTTGGAAAGTGATATTTAGTTAATTATTTTTTCAGATGATTAATAGATAAATTCCTCACGTCCAGAAATTTATTTTAGAATTTTTGGCGTTCCATATCTTGCGCTAGCTACAGATTACTACAGACTGTTCTGTTTTTGACAGATTCTGTTTTTCGTGTGTTGTTTGCTTATTTTGATGAATCTATGGCTAGTAAAATAGTTTATAAACCATAGAGAAGTTGGAATACAGTAGGTATAACACCAATATAAATAAAGAATGAGTTAATTACAGTACCTTGAAGTGGTCTTTTATTTTCTTTCGCTAACGGAGCTCACGAGATTTTCTACTTTAAGTTTTGTGTTGTGAAGTTTTCAAGTTTTGGGTAAAGATTTGATGGATTATGGAACAAGGAGTGGAAAGAGCCTAAGCTTGGGGATTCCCATGGCACCCCAAGATAATCTATGGACACCTAAAAGCCAAAGCTTGGGGATGCCCCGGAAGGCATCCCCTCTTTCATCTACTTCTATCGGTAACTTTACTTGGAGCTATATTTTTATTCGCCACATGATATGTGTTTTGCTTGGAGCGTCTTGTATTATTTGATTCTTTGCTTGTTAGTTTACCACAATCATCCTTGCTGTACACACCTTTTGAGAGAGCCATACATGATTTGGAATTTGTTAGAATACTCTATGTGCTTTTCTTATATCTTTTGAGTTATATAATTTTGCTCTAGTACTTCACTTATATCTTTTAGAGCATGGTGGTGGATTTGTTTTATAGAAACTATTGATCTCTCATGCTTAACTTAGATTATTTTGAGATTCTTAAATAGCATGGTAATTTGCTTTAAATCCTAATATGCTTGGTATACAAGATTAATAATAAAACTTTCTTATGAGTGTGTTGAATACTGTGATAAGTTTGATACTTGATAATTGTTTTGAGATATAAAGATGGTGATATTAAAGTTGTGCTAGTTGAGTAGTTGTGAATTTGAGAAATACCTGTGTTTAAGATTGTGATTCCCGTAGCATGCACGTATGGTGAACCATTATGTGATGAAGTCGGAGCATGATTTATTTATTGATTGTCTTCCTTATGAGTGGCAGTCGGGGACGAGCGATGGTCTTTTCCTACCAATCTATCCCCCTAGGAGCATGCGCGTAATACTTTGCTTTGATAACTTGTAGATTTTTGCAATAAGTATATGAGTTCTTTATGACTAATGTTGAGTCCATGGATTATACGCACTCTCACCCTTCCACCTTTGCTAGCCTCTCTAATACCGCGCACCTTTCGCCGGTATCATACACCCACCATATACCTTCCTCAAAACAGCCACCATACCTACCTATTATGGCATTTCCATAGCCATTTCGAGATATATTGCCATGCAACTTTCCACCGTTCCATTTATTATGACACACTCCTTCATTGTCATATTGCTTAGCATGATCATGTAGTTGACATCGTATTTGTGGCAAAGCCACCATTCATAATTCTTTCATACATGTCACTCATGCATCATTGCATATCCCGGTACACCGCCAGAGGCATTCACATAGAGTCATATTTTGTTCTAAGTATCGAGTTGTAATTGTTGAGTTGTAATAAAAATAAAAGTGTGATGATCATCATTATTAGAGCATTGTCCCAGTGAGGAAAGGATGATGGAGACTATGATTCCCCCACAAGTCGGGATGAGACTCCGGACGAAAAATAAAAATAAAAATAAAAGAGAAAGAAAAGAGGCCATAAAAAAGATAAAAGGCCCAAATAAAAAAATGAGAGAAAAAGATAGAAGGGACAATGTTACTATCCTTTTACCACACTTGTGCTTCAAAGTAGCACCATGATCTTCATAGTAGAGAGTCTCTCATGTTATCACTTTCATATACTAGTGGGAATCTTTCATTATAGAACTTGGCTTGTATATTCCAATGATGGGCTTCCTCAAATTGCCCTAGGTCTTCATGAGCAAGCAAGTTGGATGCACACCCACTTAGTTTCTTTTTGAGCTTTCAGATACTTATTGCTCTAGTGCATCCGTTGCATGGCAATCCCTACTCACTCACATTGCTATCTATTGATGGGCATCTCCATAGCTCGTTGATACGCCTAGTTGATGTGAGACTATCTTCTCCCTTTTTGTCTTCTCCACAACCACCACTCTATTCCACCTATAGTGCTATATCCATGGCTCACGCTCATGTATTGTGTGAAGGTTGAAAAAGTTTTGAGAATGTCAAAAGTATGAAACAATTGCTTGGCTTGTCATCGGGGTTGTGCATGATTTAAATATTTTGTGTTGTGAAGATAGAGCATAGCCAGACTATATGATTTTGTAGGGATAACTTTCTTTAGCCATGTTATTTTGAGAAGACATAATTGCTTTGTTAGTATGCTTGAAGTATTATTATTTTTATGTTAATATACACTTTTGTCTTGAATCTTTCGGATCTGAATATTCATACCACAATTAAGAAGAATTACATTAAAATTATGCCAAGTAGCACTCCGCATCAAAAATTCTATTTTTATCATTTACCTACTCGAGGACGAGCAGGAATTAAGCTTGGGGATGCTTGATACGTCTCCAACGTATCTATAATTTTTGATTGCTCCATGCTATATCATTTACTGTTTTGGACATTATTGGGCTTTATTATCCACTTTTATATTATTTTTGGGACTAACCCTTATAACCGGAGGCCCAGCCTAGAATTGTTGTTTTTTGCCTGTTTTAGGGTTTCAAAGAAAAGGAATATCAAACGGAGTCCAAACAAAATGAAACCTTCGAGAACGTGATTTTCTCAACGAAAAAGACCAGGGAGACTTGGACCCTACGTCAAGAAAGGAAAGAGGAGGCCACGAGGTAGGGGGCGCGCCTACCCCCCCAGGCGCGCCCTCCACCCCCATGGGCC